>NC_137652.1:31449562-31462062 GCF_963422515.1 Blennius ocellaris | reverse complement strand
TCAATCTGTTTGAAAAATATGGCAGGCAGTAATAATTGTTAAATGGATGTCACCTATGTAGGACATTTTACAGCCCCATCGGTAACATTCACACATCACACACATCATTCACACACCAATAGACCCTCCTGCCAGTGTATCGGGAGCAACTTGGGGTCTGGGGTCCCCCCCAAGGACACTTTCACATCACAGAAAGGACACAGAGGGGATCTAACTGCAAACCTTGTGAATGAAACGGATTTGTGGGGAAAGAAAATGTCACTTCGTGCACAAAATGTCACAAAGCGACGTCCCTCCTGACATTGTGTTTCACCTCTGCTGTCTGAAGTGCCAAAAGCTCAAGTTTGAGGTCTACAAAGTGGCACTAATCCTCCCCTTTTTCCAATATCGGGAACAAAGACCACCAACAGTCTGACTGACAGCGGAGCACCGAGCCTCGTACTCACGCCTGCCTGTCAGAGGAAAATAGCACTGCGGCGGCGGTATTGACAAGATCTTAAAACGGCATCTGACTCACTAGTGACTCACTGATCCAAATGTGGGGAGTAATTATTCTCAATTTAGGCAAAATGCCCACCTACCCAGGTTTTCCTACATCACACTACCTACACACAACCTGAATAAAACACAAGTGTTTCATTTCTCCTGAGCAACTGTGATTTCATCAGACTGAATGTGGAAATACTGAGGGTTTTTTTTTTTTTTTGCAGTGACACAGAAAACTGACTTTTGTTGGATGATAATGTCTTATTGTCATTTTATATTGTCATTTTTACAAAGGCCACATTCAGCACGGTGTGTTTAGAATAGTTAGAGACAAGATATCACCAGTTTTCAGATCAACATTTCCATGTATACGTGCAAAATGTTCATGCATTCCTGCTCTACAGGTCAACACACTTGGCCAAGCAGATGAAGCTCTAGCACTCCATCGTGTTGGCAAGTGGTGATCTTTCACTTCATCATTTCAGCCTGACTTCATAACTGGTGGCTGGACACATAAAACACACAACTCAACCTCGGATCAACGTTTGGAATGCAAAAGTGTGTGTGTGTGTGTGTGTGTGTGTGTGTGTGTGTGTGTGTGTGTGTGTGTGTGTGTGTGTGTGTGTGTGTGTGTGTGTGTGTGTATATTTATATATATATATATATATATATATATATATATATATATGCCAACAAAGTCTGTATTCTTTACCAGCAAAAAACAAACAAAACCACAACAAACCAGTAAATACAAATATATAGTTCAACTCTAAGTCAGTCTCACTTTACTGAAGGCAGTTATTTTGATAACAATGTGTGTTAATAGTAAAACTATAAGTATAAACCAGGACTCCTGGCCGGATTGAGAGTTGGTCTTCCTCTGGTGTCTCTGCAGTGAGTGTTGGATTCAGTGTGTCCCAGAGGGCTGAGTGGTGAGCGGACGCTGCATTACGTGTCGGCCTTATGCTGGAGCAGCGGTGGCACCGCAACGTCCCTTATTACTGTCAGGAACAATCTGTACCTTGGCATTTGGGAGAATGACATGAGGAGCTGCTTCAGTGCTGCAAACACTGACTTAGACACGCTGTAACTGTGATTATCTACGAGTGTATCCAGAGGATGACACAGCCGCTGCGACCACTGTGACCGTGGGCCTTGGCTGTTAAGTCTCTGGCAATAGTACAAGAGTACTGTATGGTATAAGTGTAACGCTAAGTGCATATGACAGTTGTACCTGCGGGTAAATGGTTGCATTGGATAAGGGCATTGGTAACACATCTGACGTGTTACACAGACAGTATACGGCCGGTTCAACTCCAGGACTAAAGGACTAAACCCCAAATGCTGCCTAAGTCTGGGCAATAAAATGACAGCCACAGGCCGAGCGGCACAGCTGCAGCTGTGCTCACAACCAGTGGCCGTATTCTGTGGAAGGCCGGGCTTATGAGAGGAGAAAAGAGCAATAAATGCTTCATGTAAAATCCAAGATCATCTCCTCTTTCTGTAAAAGACAGCTGTTCATACAGATCAAGAGAAACGCAAAAAACATATTGTGAGAAAGAACAAAGCCAACAATCCTCTTTCAAAAGTGGTTCACAAAGTAGTTTTGTTCAAGATTGTGACAAAAAAAACCCAACCCAAAAACCAATTCAGCATAGAGGCAGTGAAGAGCCTGCAGTCGTCCAGTTGTGTCCATCATTCACTCTCCATTCGTCCAGCAGAGCAAGAAGAACCGATGCCATATGGTTTGCATGCATTTCAGTCCTTTTCAAGATCTGGCCTTGGTATTTCAGTATTGTTAAGAGTTTGAAATCGATGAATTGGGCAATATAGATCACGTGTTTTTCAAACAAATTAATCATACTGTGGGATTATCTGACATCTCTTGAATCCTCTGTTGTGTTTTGAGCTTTGAGACGTGGTTGATATGATCTGAACTTCCTCCTCCTACTGAATTATTAACCAGCGAAAGAAATCAAGGTTTTATTCTGTCATGAACACAGTGAAACGTACTTTTGTTTTGTAAATGGTGTAACAGGTGTATCTATGCAGAACATGCTTGTATTAAAACACATGTTTCGTACAGACAGAAAATAATAATTTTGTCTGTATGAAACATGTGAAGTGCGCCTGATTAGTTTGGCCTGAATGGACCTTTAAATTTAGATTGTGTTTACACCAAGACCTTTTCACTCAGCCAGCTCATATATTTCAGCATCAAGCACTGGAAAGGTGGCGATGAAGAGTTAATCCCGAAGGATGTGATTGATTGTCTTGTGTAATTTGAACCGAGGTCAACTGCTGATTACGTTTCCAAGGAATCAAAATGTGATAAAGTTGCAGGACATCTGTAACTTTTCATTAAAAAGCATTCAATCATTTCATGCCGGACGAGGACAAACAGCAATAAAGTACAACATCTTTCAGACATTGAGGGACTTTGCTATTTAGATCCCTGCAGTGACAGAACAGTTTGGACGGAGCGACTGCCTCCCTGATAATCCTGATAATCCTGATAATCCTGATAATCTTGATGGACTTTATGATCTCACAGCTAAACATCATCTGTTAATTACAGTCGGAACAGTTTGAGGAGCAAAAGTGTTCAGTGGACACTGATTAAGAAACAAACCTAATTGATCCTCCAGCCATCAGAAGACCATGACACTACAGCTTCATTTATAGAGGCACCACAACTAAACCCAGAAACTGCAACGATTTCAGGATCAGCTGGTGGATCCCTCTCAAGCCCGTCCAAGTTATGTGCAAATCTCATTGGTGAATACATACAGATGGAACTATTTGACAACGCTCTTTTCCCATTACTATCTTTCAATGTTGATGCAGCGTATAAAGACATTTAAGCCCCTTTAACTCTGTTTGCTCCTATTGTTCCAGATAGTTAGCCCCGCTAAGTCGACCAACTCAACGCCTGTAAACCCTTCGAGAACAAAACCTGATCTGTCGGATGAGGGCGGGAGAAAGAAGTCCACCGTGTGGCAATATTGATTCAACAGTAAGGACAAAGAGCTGAAAGGCCAAACGTGACATGGACATTTTGGGATAAAGCAGCAACAGTCTGACTAAGAGTTATAATGAATACTCAACCTTTTGTCTGCATTTTAAGGCCCATTTTACATCAATCTTGATATAATAATGGTGCTGACAAAACATGTGCAAACATTGTTGAATTAGATGAGATTTTAAATAATAATAATAATAATAATAATAATAATAATAATAATAAATGATATATATCTAACTCTACTGTAGAATATCATGTAAAATGATTTCATAAGTTAATAGTTATGATCAAGTGACACTGAAAGGTCATTTTAAAGATAATTGTTGTTGTTCCCTGTCGGAAACACTCCACCATCTCTAATCCGTAGCTCTTCCACACATTTCCAGCCTCCAGATATCGAGATGTTTTGACAGCTTCATGTGCAACACTGACATTTCTCACATTTCTTGTCAAATCAGCCAATGACAGAAAACATTTTCTAAACCTCTAATATCCCGACACATCCTGGTAACACTGAATTGGTATGCATACTTCTTCATAAGTGTAACTCCCAGACCGTTCGGTATATCTAGTGAATCTACACACTTCCAGAGAGCAGAGAGGACTTTCTCACTGCGACCGTCCAATCACAGACGAGCTTTACCAGCGTATCACATGTTTAGAACATGAGGGTTTCAGTACTGTCAAGTACACATCAGATACGACGACATATTAAAACCTTTGGAAAAGAGGCAGGAATTCTCACTCAATTATGATTTTATAGTCCTAAAAACTAAATACAGCCACCAAGTGAGTTACCTCAACTACTGAGTGTAATAGAGAAATGAATCCTTCTTTGTATGTAAGAGAGACGGTCATGTTATTCAAAATGTAATCACAAGTCCTTGAAATGCATTAAAATCTCTCCATGGCACATAGAGGTTTACACCCATCAATAGAATTCATTAACAGCAATAAACGATGTGCCTTCACAATAAAGCTGAAGGAAGCAGGAAAGCCTTCCTCCCTAAGTAGCACACTATGAATCAAGTGTAACCCTCTCTCTGATTCAAACTGATCTGCTTCATGGAATCACCTGGACCTTGCAGGAGCATGGCCCCGGGAGCTCCGAGGCCCCGGGAGCTCCGAGGCCCCGGGAGCTCCGAGGCCCCGGGAGCTCCGAGGCCCCGGGGAGCTCCGAGGCCCCGGGAGCTCCGAGGCCTCGGAGACTCCATCTGGTGCCTCGCAACTGTCAGCCATTTAACATCACGATTAGCTGCAGTTGCTGCTGTGCGTCAACGCAGCAATGAACACATGCTTTAGGTGGCGCTGGGGGAGGAAGTTATAGCAGCAAGACCACAAGAGGTGACAGTAAATACTCACATCCTGCGAGCGAAGAGAGAGAAATATTATCACGTACAAGTAGGAGCAGAGGAGAGCGACTCTGCTGCCTCCTGTGGTCAAACCATAGCAGCACGTGTTCGTCTCTGGCTGTCTCGACTGGCTTTCATATCAGAAACATCCACCGACAGGTAGATTTATTTGGTTTGTTCCACTCGAGGCACAGTATTAGTTCACTGCCTTTGCTTTGCAGGAAAATACTTGTTTCTCCAAGTAAGCAAAGAAGCTCTACCGAGTGAGAGGAAAATAAACAACGGGACTGAAGAAACAATAAAATGAAATCTTCTGTGCTGATTGTTGCTCAGCCTTGTTCAAACACATGGATTTCAAAGGGATCCTTCCCTTTCGCAGTGCTGCAAAGCCCCTACACTGATCAATCCACACATCTAAGCTCGGACAGGCAGTGAGGCAGAGCGGTAGGAGGCTCAGAGGAAAAGCCTCCCAGCTTAGCTCTTATTAATGACCTTTTGAGGGGAGACCAGTAAAACTCTCAGCTGACAAGTGTGCTTAAGTTACCTACAGAGATTTGTTCTAATATTGTGGAGGATGCACACACTGTGACAGATGGAGACAGATGAGCAGATGGAGAGGTCGCCAGCCAGAGAATAAAACTCAACAATTAAAAAAAAACATGGCAATAACCCTCCTTAAAGTGGAAAAATGTGCTTTCATGACAGCACATTACAAACTCCCAGTACCCAGACTGCAAGTACAAGAATAAAGACCCCTGCATGGCTCTATGAAATCAACACCACAGCATTAACTTTCAGTCATGCTTGAATAAACTCATTTACAGTGGAAATGACCCCAACGAAAATGTGGGGGTTTAATCCCACCGTGACTATAATTCTAAATCTGAGTGACTTTGTAGATTTCTCTTTTTCTGTAAGTTTGTTTGGAGCCTTTGTATTATGTTAGTTATGGGTTTAATTGCAGTGCCGTTAAAAAACAAACAAACAAAAAAAACAAACCTGAAAGCGCGTAAATCCCCCAATAAAGAAGAATGTATTGATGTACAGTTCAAACAGCACATCATTTGTTTGTGATCATTTATAACTAAATTAAAGAGTTGTGCAAATAAAAAAGTACATGAGTTTTTAACTGTTTTTGATCCTGTCCAGTTTAACAACGTATGTAAGTTCTAATTCTGTTTGAAACGGGGAGAGTGATTTAAACTAACCACATGCCTTTTTAAATAACCAAAGAAACAAAAAGTCTGCAAAACATATGAAGGATTTCATGCCTCATCGCTGAACTCCTCCTCATGGTGTCTTACTTAAAGTAATGTTGCCGTTACAGCTTGAGAAAAAGAAAAAAACGAATTCAAAACAAATCTGAAGCAGAAAAAAATTCCAAATGAAGGGAAAGACAGAAGAAGCCCCGTGAGATTTACCTTTTCTGTGGCATTTCCAGGTTAGTGTAGTGATGAAGGTCTGCGGGGCTGCTTGTGAGGTCAATCCTGCTCAGACCACCAACTTTTCCCCGTGACGAGCTGTCGGAGTGATATAGAGCCGGCAGGTGGCGAAGGGCAGTGAGACGAGGAAAGTGAAATCGCAAAAAGAGGGAAGGTATGAACGCTAATGTGCAAAACGATGCAACCAAACATGCTCAGCTAATCTCACTGAGTGCCGGTACTAATCACCAAAAACCAAACTGCACTTGGACCATGAGTCTCCCCATGTGGCTCCACTGGACCGGCCATTGCTCAACACAACATATTTCTCTGACTGGCGTCCAGGTATTGCTGATCTCCATCAGCAGGAGCGAAATCACACTTGTACGCATCTATGTTTAGCTGCAACACTACAGCTTCCACTTTTTGTTCTGCAGACATTTCCCCAGTGGTTTGTGTACCCAATGATCACAGCGGAGCGGCAAGACATGCTGAATGTATGGCCACATACACAACCTGTCACCATAAATACACAGAAGGTCTGCTAAGATAATCAGACAAGCTGCTGGGATGATTTAGCTGCATGTGACTCTTCTACAATTTCATCGGAGTGAAAGACTGTTTTAAAAAAAGACATTTTTTCTTCTCCTATGAGAGCTGATACTAAAAGTGATGCAACCAATTCCTTGAATTCAAACTCAGCTGGGCTAGTTTCAGGGAGTCGACGCCTCGATGTGACCAGCAGCCAAGTTCCATCATTACAAAGAGCAGGTTTTTCACTTGGAAGCAGAGCGGAAGACTGAACACCACAACCTGCATCCTGTAACACAACCAGTGAAAAGACGGCGACAGGTGTGAAGGAAGACATTCCAGACCAGAACCTCCACCGAAGCTCAAGGAAACGGCCAGATTAACAAGAAGGACCTGTTAATAAACTTACATCATCGTCCTCCTAAAGTAATGGCTCATGAGTGCTTTTTAAAAGTACAAACAATGAACAGGATCTGTTTATATCCTATTTTACCGAATGTGACATTGATTCAGTGATTCGGAACGGATGATCAATTCAGCATGGTGACGATATATACAAGTGACATTTAGATTATATACTATTCTAGTAAAGCCTGTAGAGAACCAAACAACACTGAAAAATGACAAACATCTTTTGAGAAATCAAAGCTGCTCCTTCCTCTTGGAGGACAAGAGCATTTGCTTTGTGCCTTTTTGCCTTAATAAGTTCTATCTACTATCTTCTATCCAACATTCTATTCACTGAACTGACAACACTACACGTCCTTCTCTTTATTTGTCTTTGTGTTTCAGTTACGCTTTCGGTTGTTGATTCTTGAAGCAAATGTTCGATTTTACTGTGTATTTCTTTTGTTGATGACTTGCATGTAATTTGTCTAAATGAGTTTTGTTGCGTTGTTTAGGAGCTTGTGATGAGGAAGTTGTAGTTAATGCTTGACGACAGTGTTTGCTTTGCTCAAAGTCCAAATATAATCTGATCTGAGAGCAGAGAGTGACCTCCAACCAGCATCACGGTTTGTTTTTTTATTTTTGTGTGAAGAGACATGTATTCATCCTGATTGATTCAATGAGCCCTGGCAGGGTTACGCTGACTAAAAAGGTCCTGATGAGTGCCAGGTAGTGCGGCATATCCTTCATTTGCAGTTGATCTAAAATAAGCCACAGATATCAAATCCATTTACGGACTGCTGGACTGGAGTAGTTAACAGAGAAAATGCCAACACATGCATGTTCACACAGATACAAACATTCACTTCTCAATCTTTTGGCAAATCTGCCACCAGTAGAATCAGAAGTTAGTAATATTTGAAGATATCAAGACAGCAAGAGGCTTTAATTCTAAAAACTCTTCAAGACCAAACTGCACACGGACAAATGTGACCATTAAACAAAGCAAACGGGATTCAAAGTCAAATCTGAAAGGGAAATATCTTGTTTATGAATACAAAAATGAATTGCAGGTTGGTCATTTAGAGGATTGTTAACCTTTTGTTTTGCAAAGCGAGGACATCATGACGCCTTAAAGAGTTAGAAGGACTTCAGCAGAATCTGATCTCATAAGTTAAACAGGAAGTTAAGGAATTAAACTGTTATCTTTATTTATACTGTGACTATAGAAAATCCTCCCATTTTCTAGAATCAAATGTTTGTGAAAAAAACTATTTAGATACTTCCACTGGAGCGGAATACAATGATTACATTCAATTAAAAAAGCCCACATAAGCATTTTCTAATTTATTATTATTATTATTATTATTATTATTATTATTATTATTATTATTATTATTATTATTATTATTATTATTATTCATTTTCTCAATTTTACTTGTCTTTTACAAGAAACACTTTATTCTTCTTGTTTTGCTAAAATAGGGAAATTGCTATAAGAGTGACAAATAATATTTGAATTAGCAAAATATCAGGTTTATTTATTTATTTATTTATTTATTTATTTATTTATTTATTTATTTACTTATCTATTTATTTGTTTATTTGTTTGTTTGTTTGTTTGTTTGTTTCAAACATGACAACAGTTGATTAAAATCTTTGGAGCGTGAATCTAATAACTTCTATTAAATCTGTATAATATATTAGGTTCTGTTTGGAATGAGAGAAAACTGAGCATATTGTCATGTGTTAAATGCATAAATGGAATCTACTAGAAATCCTGAGAGTAACTGAACATTTGCGCCGTAGTTTGTCTCTGTTCATGTCAACAAGTTAATCTAAACTCTTTTTTTTAGAGCACGACTCAATCATCTCCATAGAGACAAGAACTTTACTTTCTGTTGCATTTTTAATTTTCGATAAAGATTTTGAAGAAAAACTATAATAAAACAAAACCAGAAATGAACGTTTTCACGGCATCTCATGAATCTCATTTTCAAAGATATCCTATATTTCAAAAATAAAATAGTCTGATAAGTTTTCTCAAAGGTTGTTTTCACTTCAAACATAACAGGCGTGGAATAGAAGCAGCAAAGTGTTTCCGAAAACGACTTTGTCGTCTTTTTGAAGGATGGAATCAGTTTTTTTGTCATAAGATTGAGACTGTGGGAAATCCTATGCGTTGGCACACATTTCCAGCTCAGATGTAATTCACCCTCGAGAAATCTTTCCTCTTTCTGGGGTATTACATTGCCCCACCAAACAAATCCCCGGTGCTTCTTTTTGTTTCTCACTGGAGCCATGTGAGCGCCAGGCACATGGCTCCCCCTTTTTGTGTTTGCCATCTTTTCGCCTTACCTCCGCAGGCTGTCGCTCGTCGCCTCCAGCGGGTATCCGCCACTTTGTCCTTTTCCCAGCATGTTGGTGTGGCCTGTTTTCACACCTTCAATGCTATTTGTTGGGTCCCAAGCCTGCTGAATGACAGAGCAAACTCTCTCGCACCGCCTACAGCCCCTAAAGCTGCTCCAACATGCAGAACTACACAGTAACTACCACTGACCAAAGGCAACTTCCTCCAACCGGCTTTGGGCTGTGAGTGTGGAGGCTGGCTGCTGAGAACACTTCAGCAGGCTCTCTTACGCTCAGCGTCTCCTGATCGACAGCAGCAAAGGCAGCAGAGTCACCCTCAGCCCCGTCGCCCCGACTCCCTCTCCCCAGAAACTACACCGGACACTTCCCACACTTTCCTCCACTTCCTGTCTTCTCCCCACAGACTCAAGCTGGAGGTTCTTCAGAGGAAGCAGGAGGTGGACTGCGGGACATTTAGGAGGTAATAACAGAGTAGGTGGGCTCAGGGGACTGGCGGGGGGGGGGGGGGGGGGGACAGCTCCACAACAACAGGGACAAGAAAGTCCCTCCAGCCTCCAGCCACTGCTGATTATCGCCTCTAAGTTCACACACAGGCACACAACCACAGACACACGCAGCCTCACATAGTCTGGCCAAAGCAGGGATGCACTGGGCTTCTGGGAATGTCATCAGTCACTCACTGGGTGTCGGGATCAATTTAGCTGCTGAATCATTGGGGAGGGGTGTGTGTGTGTGTGTGTGTGTGTGTGTGTGGGGGGGGGGGTGTTAGGTCTGGTCTCCAGTGCTGGATCACAGTGTCAGATTATTCACATTTTGTAATGGTCTGACTGTCTGAGGTTTCCCATCTGTCTGCCAGAAGGTGGGGCGTGTTTGGTAATAAATCGTTAAGGGAAGAATTGTAGTGAGTGAGAGTACGTCGGCAGTCCTGTTAGAGTCTGGTCTGCTTCAGCTCACGGCTGAATCTCTGTCTTGTTAACGGAAGTGGGAAGGAGGGAATCTCACTTCCGAGCAGTGTTTGTTTTCTCGCACGCTAAAATAGACCTTTGTTAAAGGTTATCATGCATAACCGTCTCGGTTTGCCTAAAAGGGAAGACATTGTTAAACATTTGACAATAAATCATGAAAGATTTCACTTACAAATAAGAAATAAAACCAATAAATTGATTTCACAAATGAGGAATTGTGACATTCCCTGTGGCTTTAATAATGTAGTACATATTTAGTGCTGGTCCGGGGGAATAAAGCAGAACCAAAAGAGGCAGACAGTGAAACAACACTTCACACTGGCAAACCCACAGCTGCTGATAAAGTGGCTGCTGGGGGGGGGGAATCAGTCCGGGACACATTCAAATAGCAGGAGAAGATAAAGAATCCCACCAGAGCTGTTCCGTACATTTTCAGTTGGGAAGGCATTTACAGAACCTTGTATATGTTGCAGATCTTTGTGTAAATATAAAAATATTTGTCCAAGCTTTTCAAATGTGCGCATGAGTTTTGAGTACTTTCACTCCATGTGTGCATTTACAGAGCTGTGTATGACTCTATGTCTTGATGCAGTCACACATCTCTGTGCATTAAAGGTCCCATATTATTTGAAAAATACTTTCCAGTGGGTTTCTGACAGTAATATGTGTCCCTGTAGCCTGTATGAGGGCCCAGAAGTGAAGAAAATCTGTCATCTCCTTCACTTGCTTGCTTCACTTTTGAGTACAGGCGAATCAGAGATTTCCCTTCATTACATCACCAGGGGAAACCATCGCTCCCTCTGGCAGTGGACACTGCCTTTCACTGTCCTACAGGCAGATCAGCGCTGCTCTCTGAAATTATGAATAGATGCCATTTTTTTTCTTCACGCAAACACCAGACATGGACAGACACAGCTCAATAGCATTTTAAGGTACGAACACAGAAACAGCCTGTTCTCGGGAGAGCCACTAGAGGAACTTTTAGACTGGCTGGAATTCAGCATCAAGGCTGGATTTTAGTGAATACACTTTGAATACAATGTTGTTGGACCTCTGACACTGATGTTCAATTATTAAACAACGGTCTAATATGGGATCTTTAACATTTGTCTTTATGCAAGAGCAGAATCATGTGACTCCACAGACCTGTGTGTCACGTGTCTATAGGTCTGTACTGAACATATCTGTGTTTCACTGGAAAGAGTTTTCTCTGCATGTCTTTTGTTTGTGTGTTTTGTGTGTGTGTGCATGATTCTAAAGATGTGCTCATGTGTATTTCCAGATCTGTCAGTGGACGAGTTCACATGTACAGACTGGAATATATATTGGAACTTCTATGTAAGCATTTACAGATCTGCTCAGGAACAAATCTAATTTAGAAATGTGTAAATTCCTGGATGACTGAAGACACAGTCACGGTCTTGATAATCATGATGTTTTTGTAATTGACCCTCATTCCTAATCTCCTCTACACAGTAACGTGGTCGACCAGCCAGCAGCAGCGAGACCTGCTGTGCTCGAGGACTGCAAATATAAACCCTGAGGCCATTTTTTAGTCAGCCGGGAAAGAAGACAGTCTCTCCATCTTCACATTGTCTGGTTCAATGATAGAAAGCAAAATGAAACCATATCTGACGGTCCGTGCTGACAACCACCAGGAAACTATTGCCATGCATTGCGTGCATGAAAGCGTGTGCATGTCACTCATGTGACAACGCTACATAACAACCCCCCCCCCCTCCCCCCCCCCCTTCCCCCCGCTTATTTTAGCTCTGCAAGAAGGCAGATACCACTGTAGCATGAAGTGTTTTCTATAATGGTGCTCGCCTGGATGACTCTGTGTTAAGCACAGCAGTTCGAGAGGTGACGCACTTTAAAATGCTTGTTTGCTGAGTCCCCTAAAACCCTCATAATTAAACAACAGCTTACATCCATGCATGTTCTTGATAGCTCTTTAGAGAAC
>NC_137652.1:31412173-31444362 GCF_963422515.1 Blennius ocellaris | reverse complement strand
TCAAACTCCTCGTAGTAAAAAACAGGAATAAAGCTGTCCTGCTTTTTACAGTCAACAAGTTAATTTGTAGTCTAACAGGTGGTGAACTGCAGAGGAGGACGGGGGTGGGGGGGGTGGGGGGATTGAAAAGACCGGCTCTGTCCTTGCACTTCAGCGCGGCCTGACTAGCTCGCGAGCCGGCCATCTGTCTTATCTGCCTGTCAGCTGATTGGCCGGCACGTCATGCGTCTCGCCGTTTTCCCCGATCACATTCTGCAGCTCGTCTGTAAACAGGGAAACCTTCCAGAACCTTCCGCTTGGAAAGTTATGGTGAGAGATTTGTTCTGGACTGTGTTGAGTCTGAGGGATAGAGCAAGACTTTCTGTGGGGTCATCAGTGTATTTTAGGATTTAACAAGAGATTTGTTTTTTCTGTTTTGTTTCTGGCCGGACATCAGGTTAAGTCCTGAAGGTTTAAATCCTCATCATTTCAGAGGCTGTCAGGACTGGACACTGCTGTTTGACTTGAACTAATGCATGAAATCGGACTTTTAGAACAACTTCTAAAGAAACTCACTGCCGTTTTAAAAGGCTCTTATTATACAGAATTCACTTTCTAAAGGTTTTCCAACAGTACTAATCGTGCCTGTACCGGGAACGACACCCAGAAGTGTGTCCTCTCTCTCCCTGGCTTGTTTCAGTTTATTAAAAGTGTGTTGCTCCAACCAGCCAATCAGAAATCAAACCCTTTACGGCAGTGATTCTCCACCGGGGGACGGGGACCCCGAGTGGCCCGAGGTGTAATTGCAAGCAAATATGAAAATCAAACATCTCTTTTAAAAAGATCCTATAATATGTACAAGCGGTCCCCGGGTCACGACGCCCGTGAGTTACGATGATTCATTGTTGAGAGTGAGTTCCCATAACGTATTTAAAAAAAATCATCGGACTACTTTGCCCCGCGGAGAGCAGCTTACGCTGTTGCCGGACCGCGGAAGAAGTGCGTTATGCGGCCAGAAGAGTGTGCTTTTTTTAAAATTAATTAAGATTAACAACATGAGGGGAAAATAACATAACCTCCTTACCAACTACATGTTGGTCCAGGGACCATCCGGAACCAAAGCTAGGTGGGAGCAGTGGCGTTTCTATATTCCACTGAACCACCAGTAAAGCTGCCTTGATGTGTTTTGATCACCGCGTCAGTCAATTTACCACTAGTTCCCGTCGGTTGCTCAGTTAGAATAAGAGTTTGAAACTCGCATATAATCAATCTAATTAATTTTGATTCTTAACTGTTTGTTAGCTTTAGCTGCTAACAAGCTGGTATTTCTGACGACTTGCTCCGGTTATGTGAAGCTCCGCCTCAATCAGCGCCAGCCAATCAGCTCTGAGCTTCTCATGACGTTGTTAGTGGGCGGGGCTTCAAGCCCCAAGGCATCAAAATCACGTGATCTGAATGAACTGAGCCACAGCCTGAGCATGAAGACTTTAGTCCATGTAACGCACTGAAGGAGCAACACCGTCAGTAACGGGGCAGCGGCACACATTCACACATGCACGCTCATGCACACGCTCACACACTAACACGTCACACACGTTTCCTCATTCCCTCCGTACTTCACATCACGTCATTCAATTAGTTCATCTCCCTCTTCTCCAACTGTTAGCATAGTCAGCCGGGGGGGGGGGGGGGGGGGGGTGCACATCTGGCTGCTGTGCTTCACCTGCGCAAACATTCACACAGAACTCCTACCTGACATGACGCTTCAGTGCAGTGGACAGGTAAGAGGGGGCGGAGCTAACTCCGTGACTATCAAGCTCACGAGTGCAGAGTTATGGTCATGTGATCACGAGGCACATTGAGTAATTATTTATTTTTCTTTCTGAATGGAATTATTTTCTGTTTTGCTGTGGAAAAGGTTTTTGTTTATTTTAGTAGAAAAATTTTGTTTCCTTTTAAAGAAAGGAGGTGAATAATTCTTTTAATTTTCATGACTGGTTAGGTGAAGTGGTTCTAGAAGTTCACCATGCCCAGGAAATGACTTTAAGGTCTGTGGGCGCAGAAAATCAGTGATTGCTTCCACCTTAGCTGGTGAAGGCCCCCCTCCCTGTGAGAGACAGGGTGGCCAAAAACTGAAGGTGCCAGAAGATTGTCTCTGTTCTGAGTCACCTCCTAAATGTGCTCCACGACTCCCTGCTTCAAGCGTCCTCGACCAGCGTCCTCTCCACACAGCGCTCTCCCCTGGTGGCAGTCCTCGTGTGCTCCACGGCGCCTCACTCCGAGCGTCCTCAGCGCTCCTCCTCATTGTAGTGCTCTCACCCGTGCCTCTCTGCATCCCAGAGTCTCGGACCTCCGTCTCCCAGGTTATGCAATACAAATAAACTGTTGCTAATTGCACCTGCTCTGCCTCCTGGTCTGCTTCTGGGTTTCAGAACACTACTCTCTGGCTTCCAGTCGTAACAAAAATGCACTTAGCTGGGTCACGATCAACCCGTGTTCATTGAGTCTCTAGAAAAGCTGCCGCAGGTGTAACAGGTGTTCCTCAGGTGATGCGCTGACCACCAATTTGTCATCCAGATATATGAACAGAAAGGGCAAGGCCATTAACATAGAGTCTATCAAGCACTTGACAGTTTGTGCTGCACCTCTCAGTCCAAATGGCATCTGCAGAAACTCAAAAAGCCCGAAGGGCTTGATCACTGCTGTGTTGGCCACGTCCCGTGGATGGACCGGCACCTGATGGTAGCCTCTCACCAAATCCACCTTGGAAAAAAAAATCACCTTTCCTGCCAGGTGGATGGAAAAGTCTTGGATGTGTGGAACGGGGTACAGATCATGTGCAGTAACATTATTGAGGCGCAGCAAATCCCCATAAGGCCTCCATCTTCCATCCGATTTCGGAACCATATGCAAAGGTGAGACCCACAGGCTGTTAGACTGCTGCTAGATCTCTCCATAGTGGCAAACTCCTCCTTAGCAATTGCCAGCTTAACTACCTCCAGCCTGTGAGGACATGCAAAAACGGGTGGCCCAGTAGTGGGGATATAATGTTCCACCCCGTCCTTGACGATGGAGGCAGGGACAGTCAGTTCAGGGAATTCAGCCAGAAGCCGCTGGTATATATCCCCTGTAGCCAAGCTATTGGCAAGTGACACCCCCCCCCCCCCCCCCCTTTCCCAAATGTGCAAGAATAAGAGGAGATCCAAACAGAGTCCACCAGGTGGTGATTCTTCAAGTTCACTAATAGCCTGTAAGCGCACAGGAAATCAGCTCCCAGGAACGGCTCAAATACAGCAGCCATGACAAAATCCCATCCAAAATGACGGCCATTGAAACCTACAGTCACGAAGCTGGTGCCAAAGGCGTGGATGGGAGTACCGTTAGCGGCATCCAGAGACGTCGGTGAAGGAGGCGGGTATGACGCTCCAATGTATCCAAAAGGAAACACCTCCCGGATATAGTGTCTTTAATAAGCAGCGGCTTTCCGGTGTTTCCGGCTCTCACAGCTGCTATGGAGCGGCGGGTCTGGTGTTTCCCAACACAGAGAAAGAGCAGGATAGAAAAAAGCACAGCTGGCCTTCATTCTTGCGCCTGTCCGCAACCACCGCGACTGTTGCCAGCACTTCCTCCTCCGGCCGATGTCCAGGCTGCGCTGTCAGAACGGCATGCACTCCGTCCGGCCGTGATGCGAGTACGACCCTATCCGCCTCTTCCGCCAGCCTGTGATCATCTTTAGTGAGCACAAGTGGAGAGTTGGCCAGAAATGTGTGCACCTGAGCAGGTAGCTGAAGCAGGAACAGCTGGATGAGCAAGAACTGCCTTCTGGGTGGGAGAACCTCACTCCAGGTGAACACCACAATCCATTGTTTTTTCGATTGACTGGAAGTGCTGCCCGCGTCCATGCACAGACGGGGCAGCATGTATCGTGTTCGTCAACGAGCAGCAGAGCTGCAGCAGTAGCAGCAAACGAATGCAGTTTTGTTTGCGTTGATCTTTCTAACAGAAAAATCTTTTACGTTTTTACGTTAATTTCAAAGCTTATCTTAGAAACAGACAAGAGCGATTTTTTTCTTCTGTATTCATTGGTTCTTTCTGGACTCATGGGATTTTTCTGGATTCATCGGATTTTTCTGGACTCATTGTATCGGACTTGGGGGTGCAGAGCCTTTTCCTGAACAGGCAGGAGGTGAGGTTGTAAACCCGGACAGGTTCCATCACCTTCAGCTCGGTATTCCCTAACATTTCTTGACATTTCTTTCCTTTTCTACCATTTTTCTTATCTTCATTATTTTCTTTGCTGCTATAAAGCACCTTTTAAATAAACCATGTCTTCTGAGGATTATATTTCACTCCAAAAGGCTAATAAAACGATCAATGATGATATTGGACGTCTCTCCAGGGACCTGGAGAAGAAGGACGCCATGTTGTCTCACTTCATGGAGGACCAGTCCAAACATCTGGCCTCATTCAACACCACCATCCAGGACCTTCAGGACGCAGTTGGTGGGATCCTACTTCCTGTCCTGGCTCACGTCCTCCTGCTCCACCCCCAGCCATCAGCCACCATGGTCTTCCTCCTGCTCCACCCCCAGCCTTTATTTATTTATTTGTTTATTTCTTGTAAGGGGATCTGTCCTGAACCTGCCAGTGGGACGGTGGAAAACGATGTCTTCAGTCCAGCTGTACAGAGCTTACCTGTACACAGGTAGAATTTATTGGTTGGTAATATTTTTATGCTTGTAATGTTTCTTTTGTTATAACTTACTGTGATGATGTCACTCATGTGCTTGTAGGACCACTTCCTGATCCCGACATCTTGGCATCAGGAGAAAAACTACTCCAACTGGAGTCCCAACCACCCATGGCTCTTGGTTTTAGATGACCTCTCAACTTTGGAGTTGGTCCCATCCAGATGTGAGAGAGAGAGAGAGAGAGAGAGGTGGGGGGAGTGTGTGTGTGTGTGTGTGTGTGTGTGTGTGTGTGTGTGTGTGTGTGTGTGTGTGTGTGTGTGTGTGTGTGTGTGTGTGTGTGTGTGTGTGTGTGTGTGTGTGTGTGTGTGTGTGTGTGTGTGTGTGTGTGTGAGATGTGTGATGAACTACAAAACAAGATGGTGGATCACAAGAAACTTCATTCAAATGGAGGTTATCAGAGAGCAGGAAGTCTGTCCTGGGTCTCCACCATGTGCTGGAGAACAATGGAACATGGAAGCTAGTCTTTAGCGTCTGCTTCCTGTGTGTCTCTGCTAAAGGACCATTTCTAGAACGACTTGATGTGAATGAGACTTGTTTTGTAAAACGTCAGGAGTCATCAGATGGTGTTCAGTTACTGTGTGATGTTGTCTTTGATGTGATATGTGTAGGATTGTGAGTTAACTAATTAGTAAAGCAAAGATTAGCATGCAGACCCTGTGTCTGTGGCAGAGCTAACGTTGGTTTACAGGTTGATAACTGCTCCTAATATCATTCTCTATAGAACTCAATCACTGTAACAGAACCAACACATCTTCATGAAGTTAAACAGTTCTATCATAGCATCAGGTTTAACTAATCTCAGGTAAAGCCCAGTTGTTGTTACCACTTCCTGGAAGGAGTTCAGTTGTTGTCCTGCTGGAGGGAAGCTGGTGTCTTCTCCTGTAGTTAGCACCTCCTGCTAACTGTGGTTTGGGTGTGTGGTTTTGTGAATTGTTAAATATTTTGATAAAACCAGACCAGTTTGTAAAATTGTATTTTAGCAATTGGAAAAAAAAACTGTAAGATATGTGCTCATAGCTGCAGGTAAAATACTGAGTGGGATTCAAATTAAAAACACAATATAACCTTCTCCATGTTCCGTGAAGGTTTTTCTTGCTGACTCCAGGCAGACTGACATGAACCCCTGCTGGCCTGCTGGTGAACTGCAGGAGGCCCAGGATCTGACCCTGTGGAACCAAAGGTCACCAACTTGACCTCCACTCAGGGCCAATGGTTCACTGCAGTGTGCTTCACATGTCAGTAATGAATGAGCTTCCATTCATTAATGTTATCTTTTGTGTTAATGTTTCAGATATTTATATTTTATATTTTATTTATGTTTTATAGTTCTCAGCCTTCATTAACAGCTTTATTGTGACATGAGTTAGTCACATGAGTCACACAGCTCCACAAGGTGGTGTATCCACTAAATCCATCATAGATTTCTCCTTCGGCCCAGTTTACATGGAAACAAGTGTCAACGGTGAGGCTTCAGTGAGTTTGAAATGTGTGTTTACAGTTTCTGTTCTACAAACAGTGCCAATGTGTCCCTGTACTTTGCTTGACACAATTCTCAGTCAATATCTCTTGTAGTTGACTTGTTTTGTACTCAAGAGCCACATTTAGGAACAGCTTTAAAAAAGGTCAAAGGTCAAAGGTGAGTTTATTGGTACCCATAGGTCAATTTTTGTGCAGCAGGAGAGGGCGTCTGGCAGTACATACCGATACTTTAAATACACAGGACAGTAAACAAAACTGCAGGGACAGAGACATAGATGGTTTACTTCTCTGACTTTCAAACAAACAACAGGAAGTCATTTGGGCTCTGATTGGCTCGTGACACTGCTGCTCATGGTGTGGTCGATCTGAGCAAGGTTCTTCATCAGTTTGTCTAAATCAACATTTTATTTATTTATTTTTTAACGTAGAGGGTGGAAATATCAGGATTGATAAATATCCAGATATTTGTAAATGTGGCCTTAGTTTTAATTTGCTGTATTGTTTTCTAATGGAGGGGTTCATATACATACATATATGGTGTGTGTGTGTGTGTGTGTGTGTGTGTGTGTGTGTGTGTGTGTGTGTGTGTGTGTGTGTGTGTGTGTGTGTGTGTGTGTGTGTGTGTGTGTGTGTATGTGTGATCCCACAGTCCAAAAACTTGTATGTGAGGTTAATCAGTGACCCTTAATTGACCTTCGTTGTGGATTGTCTCTGTCTCTGTCTCTGTCTCTGGGTTTGTCTCTGTCTCTGTCTCTGGGTTTGTCTCTGTCTCTGTCTCTGTCTCTGGGTTTGTCTCTGTCTCTGGGTTTGTCTCTGTCTCTGTCTCTGGGGTTGTCTCTGTCTCTGGGTTTGTCTCTGTCTCTGTCTCTGTCTCTGGGTTTGTCTCTGTCTCTGGGTTTGTCTCTGTCTCTGTCTCTGTCTCTGGGTTTGTCTCTGTCTCTGGGTTTGTCTCTGTCTCTGGGTTTGTCTCTGTCTCTGTCTCTGTGTTTGTCTCTGTCTCTGTCTCTGTCTCTGGGTTTGTCTCTGTCTCTGTCTCTGGGTTTGTCTCTGTCTCTGGGTTTGTCCAGGATGTCTCCTGATCCTCACCTATAGTGATCATTGCATTAAACGTCCTGTAAGTGTGACATGGATTCCTTCCACACTTATCACTTCTTTACAGGTTTTGACGAAGAGGCTGTTAGTCTGTTAAATGTGAACGTGTTAATAAACTCTGTTCTAATCCCAGCTGTTCTAAACCCGTCAGAAGTCTCTCTGCTCGTGTTTTTGTCATTCAGGTGTGTAAACGCTCTGGGTGTTTATTATGTGTCTTCCACTTGTGCTGGTTCTAAAGCAGGTCTGTTGCTCTCCATAAAGCTGCAGCCTGTTAGAACCTTCAGTCTCCTGCATCACTGGCTCATTTTAGCTCAACAATAAAATAAAGCAACATGCTGTCTTGTCCTGAACGCTGGAATTTACCGGCTGTTGTTGTTGGTGGTTGCTGTTGCCTCTTTCCTTTTTTTAAACTCATTTTATGGGCTCATATGTTCTCTGCTGTTCTCCTGACCAGCCTGCACTCGCAGCCACGAGGGCCCCAAAGTCTAAACTGTGAGCTTTCTGGCTTTTTATTGTGAAGGTGTGAAATGAAAGTGTTTAAATTAAAAGTTGTGTTTGTGTCTTCCTGGCTGTGTTTGAACGAATAATCTGACAGAAAACTTCAAATCTCAAAAGAGCACAACATTAAAAGTTAGAGTTTAATTCTAATATGTCTTTCTCCACAATAAAATGACGTGATTTTAGTTTTTCTCAATTGCTAAAACACTAAACTGTATTGTCTGAACCAAATGCTCCATTGCCTGGATCCACTGGCTGAATCAGTCACTTTTACATTATGGTATGTAAATGTTGACATCAATATGACTAGACTATATACTGTGCCATGGTGTTCTGCAAGAAAATATGTTTCAGTACATCACTGCGCTAATGTATGGTAGTATTGTAATGGAAGGTTAGGCTAGCCGTTTGTAGGTCTAGTATTCCATATATATTTTTGTGCTTTATTTTGACCGAAGCAAATCTGTTTGTTTTTGTACTGTGCACGTGCTACTTCTAAATGGACAAGATGTTTCAGTTTAGTTTTTTTAATATGTACAAGTGCTAAATGCACAGGGGTTTTGTTTTGCAACATGCATTTAGTGTACAGTGAACAATAAACATTTCTTTCCCCAGCTTCATGTCCTGAGCACTGTGTTTTCTGTTTGTCTATGTAGTGTTTAGTGACTGTTCAGTAGTGTTTTCAATTTTGACTGACTCGGGGCACAATTTGACAACATAGATCAGTTTTGAGTGCAGATTGAACTGTTTTGAGGGGAAAGTTTGCTTTTGAGAGAGGAGTGTGAGTTCTTCAGGATGAAGCTTGAGAAGTGGGTTTTCTGTTCACGGAGTAGAGAACATGAGAGCAACTTTCAAGAAATGTGTCTTTGCAATCGGGAAAAACTGTGAACTCCCATCCCTGCTAACAAGTTGCAAAACTCACATGACAGTAAATATGTTTTATTCGTTTGTACCATGGCTGGACTTCAGACAGCCCAGTACTGCTTTACACTTTCCATGTCCTCTGTTCACATGTGAGTGAATGAATGTGAGTGAATGTGAGTGAATGTGAATGTGAGTGAATGTGAATGAATGTGAGTGAATGTTAGTGAATGTGAGTGAATGTGAGGGAATGTGAATGAATGTGAATGAATGAATGTGAGTGAATGTTAGTGAATGTGAGTGAATGTGAATGAATGTGAATGAATGTGAGTGAATGTGAGTGAATGTGAGTGAATGTGAGTGAATGTGAGTGAAGTGAGTGAATGTTAGTGAATGTGAATGAATGTGAGTGAATGTGAATGAATGTGAGTGAATGAATGTGAGTGAATGTGAGTGAATGTGAGTGAATGTGAATGAATGTGAGTGAATGTGAGTGAATGAATGTGAATGAATGTGAGTGAATGTTCGTGAATGTGAGTGAATGTTAGTGAATGTGAGTGAATGTGAATGAATGTGAATGAATGTGAGGGAATGTGAATGAATGTGAGTGAATGTGAGTGAATGTGAATGAATGTGAGGGAATGTTAGTAAATGTGAGTGAATGTGAGTGAATGTGAATGAATGTGAGTGAATGTGAGTAAATGAATGTGAGTGAATGTGAATGAATGAGGGAATGTGAATGAATGAATGTGAGTGAATGTGAATGAATGTGAGGGAATGTGAATGAATGTGAATGAATGTGAGTGAATGTGAGTGAATGAATGTGAGTGAATGTGAGTGAATGTGAATGAATGTGAGTGAATGAATGTGAGTGAATGTGAATGAATGTGAGTGAATGTTAGTGAATGTGAATGAATGTGAGTGAATGTTAGTGAATGTGAGTGAATGTGAATGAATGTGAATGAATGTGAGGGAATGTGAATGAATGAATGTGAGTGAATGTTAGTGAATCTGAGTGAATGTGAATGAATGTGAATGAATGTGAGTGAATGTGAGTGAATGAATGTGAGTGAATGTGAGTGAATGTGAATGAATTTGAGTGAATGTTAGTGAATGTGAGTGAATGTTAGTGAATGTGAATGAATGTGAATGAATATGAATGAATGTGAATGAATGTGAATGAATGTGAGTGAATGTGAGTGAATGAATGTGAGTGAATGTGAGTGAATGTGAATGAATGTGAGTGAATGAATGTGAGTGAATGTGAATGAATGTGAGTGAATGTTAGTGAATGTGAATGAATGTGAGTGAATGTTAGTGAATGTGAGTGAATGTGAATGAATGTGAATGAATGTGAATGAATGTGAATGAATGTGAGGGAATGTGAATGAATGAATGTGAGTGAATGTTAGTGAATGTGAGTGAATGTGAATGAATGTGAATGAATGTGAGTGAATGTGAGTGAATGAATGTGAGTGAATGTGAGTGAATGTGAATGAATGTGAGTGAATGTTAGTGAATGTGAGTGAATGTTAGTGAATGTGAATGAATGTGAATGAATATGAATGAATGTGAATGAATGTGAATGAATGTGAGTGAATGTGAGTGAATGTGAGTGAATGAATGTGAGTGAATGTGAGTGAATGTGAGTGAATGTTAGTGAATGTGAGTGAATGTGAGTGAATGTGAGTGAATGTGAGTGAATGTGAATGAATGTGAGTGAATGTGAGTGAATGAATGTGAGTGAACGTGAATGAATGTGAATGAATGTTAGTGAATGTGAGTGAATGTTAGTGAATGTGAGTGAATGTGAATGAATGTGAATGAATGTGAGGGAATGTGAATGAATGTGAGCGAATGTGAGTGAATGTGAATGAATGTGAGTGAATGAATGTGAGTGAATGAATGTGAGTGAATGTGAATGAATTTGAGTGAATGTGAATGAATGTGAGTGAATGTGAATGCATGTGGGTGAATGTTAGTGAATGTGAGTGAATGTAAGTGAATGTTCGTGAATGTGAATGAATGTGAGTGAATGTGAGTAAATATTAGTGAATGTGAGTGAATGTTAGTGAATGTGAATGAATGTGAGTAAATGTTAGGGAATGTGAGTGAATGTGAATGAATGTGAGTGAATGTGAGTGAATGTGAATGAATGTGAGGAAATGTTAGTAAATGTGAGTGAATGTGAGTGAATGTGAATGAATGTGAGTGAATGTGAGTAAATGAATGTGAGTGAATGTGAATGAATGAGGGAATGTGAATTAATGAATGTGAGTGAATGTGAATGAATGTGAGGGAATGTGAATGAATGTGAATGAATGTGAGTGAATGTGAGTGAATGAATGTGAGTGAATGTGAGTGAATGTGAGTGAATGTGAGTGAATGAATGTGAATGAATGTGAATGAATGTTAGTGAATGTGAATGAATGTGAGTGAATGAATGTGAGTGAATGTGAATGAATTTGAGTGAATGTGAATGAATGTGAGTGAATGTGAATGCATGTGGGTGAATGTGAGTGAATGTGAGTGAATGTGAGTGAATGTTCGTGAATGTGAATGAATGTGAGTGAATGTGAGTAAATATTAGTGAATGTGAGTGAATGTTAGTGAATGTGAATGAATGTGAGTAAATGTTAGTGAATGTGAGTGAATGTGAATGAATGTGAGTGAATGTGAGTGAATGTGAATGAATGGGAGTGAATGTGAGTGAATGTGAGTGAATATTAATGAATGTGAGTGAATGTGAATGAATGTGAGTGAATGAATGTGAGTGAATGTGAGTGAATGAATGTGAATGAATGTGAGTGAATGTTAGTGAATGTGAGTGAATGTGAGTGAATGTGTATGAATGTGAGTGAATGTGAATGAATGTGAATGAATGGGAATTAATGTGAGTGAATGTGAATGAATGTGAGTGAATGTGAGTGAATGTGAATGAATGTGAGTGAATGTGAGTGAATGTTAGTGAATGTGAGTGAATGTGAATAAATGTGAGTGAATGTGAATGAATGTGAGTGAATGTGAGTAAATGTGAATGAATGTGAGTGAATGTGAGTGAATGTGAATGAATGTGAATGGATGTGAGTGAATGTGAATGAATGTGAGTGAATGTGAGTGAATGTGAATGAATGTGGGTGAATGTGGGTGAATGTGAGTGAATGTGAGTGAATGTGGGTGAATGTGAGTGAATGTGAGTGAATGTGAATGAATGTGAGTGAATGGGAGTGAATGTGAGTGAATGTGAGTGAATGTGGGTGAATGTGAGTGAATGTGTGTGAATGTTAGTGAATTTGAATGAATGTGAGTGAATGTGAGTGCATATTAGTGAATGTGAGTGAATGTTAGTGAATGTGAGTAAATGTTAGTGAATGTGAGTGAATGTGAATGAATGTGAGTGAATGTGAGTGAATGTTAGTGAATGTGAATGAACGTGAGTGAATGTGAGTGAATATTAGTGAATGTGAGTGAATGTTAGTGAATGTGAATGAATGTGAGTGAATGTTAGTGAATGTGAATGAATGTGAGTGTATGTGAGTGAATATTAGTGAATGTGAGTGAATGTGAATGAATGTGAGTGAATGTGAATGAATGTGGGTGAATGTGAGTGAATGTGAGTGAATGTTAGTGAATGTGAATGAATGTGAGTGAATGTGAGTGAATATTAGTGAATGTGAGTGAATGTTAGTGAATGTGAATGAATGTGAGTAAATGTGAGTGAATGTGAGTGAATGTGAGTGAATGTGAGTGAATTAGAGACTCTCACTTAAGAATCACTTAACTTTTTACCACCATGAGAAAATCCATGAAAACTTCACATTAACTGCAACCAATATATTTATTTTGGTAATAAATTCAGCAAGGGTTAGGCAACAGCATTCCGATTCACGGTTACATCAGATTAATGATTGACCCACGATGGTTAAACAGCCTGATTGACTTCTAATCTACTACTGAGCCTTCTTTTCACTAATCTTTTGAGCTTATACGACCTGATTCATTGTCTGCTTGGGAGAGGGGAGGTGAGGCGGGCGGCCACTTGGCCGGTTGGTCTGCTGTGCCCACTGCTGGGCCTGTCTCATAATCGAAAACTCCCTTGAGGGGATCTTGATCGACGCAGGATCTTGGTACAGACTCACGGTCGCCCGCTGGGGAGGGTTTTCTTCCGTCGACAGGGAGAGTGGATTCTTCGCCGTGAAAAACAAAACTCGAAGTTGCAACCTATCGCTAATTTCGGTGGTGGGATCCAAAGGTCAGCGTTGGCTTCCAGAGAAAGTTGGAAGCTCCTCTTCTCGATTGGTCCTCGTACGGCTCCGGTCTTCGCCTCCTCCCGCCCAGGAATAGGGATGCCGCGGCTGGCCACGGGAAATACTCCGTCCCGCTCGCCCCCACAGCCGTCCCCTCCTTGGCAGATTGAAAAGCTCGAAAACAAGGAAAACCGTTAATCCGTTCGGTTGCTCGTCCTTTGATTCTGGTCTCAGTTGCAAAATCCTTTTTTCCGGGCTCGTCCGTTTTCTCCGGCTCCACTTGTGGGATGCATCTCTGCTCGGCAAAGGACTCCGTCGAACTCTCCTCGATGTGCATAAGTCACAGGTCTTTGTTTCTCCAAACTCTCTTTCACCAACCCCTCCTTTCTACATTTGTAGTCCTTTCTGGCCGCTTCGCATCCACTTCAACTCTCCCTTGTCTCCCCCTCCCCCCTGTCTGTAGTCCTGTAGTATACCTTCGGCAGCCATGCTCCTACCCACCATTCTCCCCTCTCTCCTAGTTTCAATTCTGCTTTTCTCTCAGACTCAGGAAAGCTCAGGCCCTGTTTCATCTTACATCAACATCCTGCCATTACACAATACCTCCTGATTTCCCTTGAGAACAATGAATGCATGTGTGCGAGTATGTCAACACGTCTCCACATTACACTTTTCTAATTGGCAAACATTCTTTCCTCAAACTCTGCTTAGTTACCTACTAGTCATGCACATACAGTTCAGGCTTTCCGAAAACAACATTTAATCAAGTACACGTTTTCAGGTCTTTCGCACTTAATCAGTTTTGTTGTTATTCTTTAATTACATACAGGTTGAATAAGCAAAGTCTTGCTTTCAGTTCCTTTTCTTCCCCCTCAGGCCCTGTGGTGTGTGTGCTGGGATCTCAACACACCTCAGCCCCACTCGACAGAGTGAATGTGAATGAATGTTCATGAATGAGTCACGGATCACGGACAGGACCCAAGTGCAGGACTCTGGAGGCAGGCCGAGTTCAAAACAAGTCTTTTATTAACGACGACTGTACAGACTGATGGGTTGCAGGTCGCGCCTCCACCTGAGGAACACAGCAGACATGAGGTCCGACATACTGGACCGGACGGACGAGACATCAATGACAAACAAACACACAGACAGGACATATATAGGACATGGTGATTACAGAACGTGGCCACAGGTGTGGTGCTGGACGGCCCAGACCTATGGCCCGCCCACTCTTAAAGGGGACCTCAACCTACATCCTGACAGAATGTTAGTGAATGTTACAGTTTTTGTCAATCACTTTGAGACTAGTTTCAGAACCTTGATGTCATTTTTCTCAACTCTAGATACAAAACTCACAACCAATGATCAAAATGCACTTTTTTTCAAAACTCTAGCACTTTGTCAATGTCTTGGATACAATGCACATAAGCCAAAGATCATTTGTCCATTGAACTTTAATCACCGGTTCAAAGTGACACAACTTAACATCAAAGTACAATCATTTCAAAATGCCTTTCACACATTACATTTCTATTGACTGTCTATTCATTTCATTACAATCCTCTAACTATCAAGTGATGCAACTACTCAAAATGACAAGTAACTGTTGCATTTTACAGTTTTTTTTACGATTGTTTACACACTAAAATAAAAATTTCCACAAAATTCTACTCCACTGAGGGAAGCTGGACACTGAGGGATGCTGGACAAAGAGGGAAGCTGGACACTGATGAAGCTGGACACTGATGAAGCTGGAGACTGATGAAGCTGGACACTGAGGGACGCTGGACACTGATGAAGCTGGACACTGAGGGAAGCTGGACACTGAGGGAAGCTGGACAAAGAGGGAAGCTGGACACTGAGGGATGCTGGACACTGATGAAGCTGGACACTGAGGGACGCTGGACACTGAGGGACACTGGACAAAGAGGGAAGCTGGACACTGAGGGAAGCTGGACACTGATGAAGCTGGACACTGAGGGAAGTTGGACACTGAGGGACGCTGGACAAAGAGGGAAGCTGGACACTGAGGGAAGCTGGACACTGAGGGACGCTGGACACTGATGAAGCTGGACAATGAGGGAAGCTGGACACTGAGGGAAGCTGGACAAAGAGGGAAGCTGGACAAAGAGGGAAGCTGGACAAAGAGGGAAGCTGGACACTGAGGGACGCTGGACACTGAGGGACACTGGACAAAGAGGGAAGCTGGACACTGAGGGAAGCTGGACACTGAGGGAAGCTGGACACTGAGGGACGCTGGACAAAGAGGGAAGCTGGACACTGAGGGAAGCTGGACACTGAGGGACGCTGGACAAAGAGGGAAGTTGGACACTGAGGGACGCTGGACAAAGAGGGAAGCTGGACACTGAGGGATGCTGGACACTGATGAAGCTGGAGACTGATGAAGCTGGACACTGAGGGACGCTGGACACTGATGAAGCTGGACACTGAGGGAAGCTGGACACTGAGGGAAGCTGGACAAAGAGGGAAGCTGGACACTGAGGGATGCTGGACACTGATGAAGCTGGACACTGAGGGACGCTGGACACTGAGGGACACTGGACAAAGAGGGAAGCTGGACACTGAGGGAAGCTGGACACTGAGGGAAGCTGGACACTGAGGGAAGTTGGACACTGAGGGACGCTGGACAAAGAGGGAAGCTGGACACTGAGGGAAGCTGGACACTGAGGGACGCTGGACACTGATGAAGCTGGACAATGAGGGAAGCTGGACACTGAGGGAAGCTGGACAAAGAGGGAAGCTGGACAAAGAGGGAAGCTGGACACTGAGGGATGCTGGACACTGATGAAGCTGGACACTGAGGGACGCTGGACACTGAGGGACACTGGACAAAGAGGGAAGCTGGACACTGAGGGAAGCTGGACACTGAGGGACGCTGGACAAAGAGGGAAGCTGGACACTGAGGGAAGCTGGACAAAGAGGGAAGTTGGACACTGAGGGACGCTGGACAAAGAGGGAAGCTGGACACTGAGGGACGCTGGACACTGAGGGATGCTGGACACTGATGAAGCTGGACACTGAGGGACGCTGGACACTGATGAAGCTGGACAATGAGGGAAGCTGGACACTGAGGGAAGCTGGACAAAGAGGGAAGCTGGACACTGAGGGACGCTGGACAAAGAGGGAAGCTGGACACTGAGGGACGCTGGACAAAGAGGGAAGCTGGACACTGAGGGATGCTGGACACTGATGAAGCTGGACACTGAGGGACGCTGGACACTGATGAAGCTGGACAATGAGGGAAGCTGGACACTGAGGGAAGCTGGACAAAGAGGGAAGCTGGACACTGAGGGACGCTGAACAAAGAGGGAAGCTGGACACTGAGGGACGCTGGACAAAGAGGGAAGCAGGACACTGATGAAGCTGGACACTGAGGGAAGCTGGACACTGAGGGAAGCTGGATACTGATGAAGCTGGACACTGAGGGAAGCTGGACACTGAGAGACGCTGGACACTGAGGGAAGCTGGACACTGAGGGACGCTGGACCCTGAGGGAAGCTGGACACTGAGCGACGCTGGACACTGAGGGATGCTGGACACTGAGGGACGTTGGACACTGAGGGACGTTGGACACTGAGGGACGCTGGACACTGAGGGACGCTGGACACTGAGGGATGCTGGACACTGAGGGACGTTGGACACTGAGGGACGCTGGACACTGAGGGACGCTGGACAAAGAGTTCAACCAAACGTCAGCAGAAACACTGTTGCTTCAGTCATTCAGACATTTCATGGAGAAAACAGGAAAGTGAACCACACAGTACATGGAAACTGAAGCTTGCTGTACTTCTCATCAATATTGTCTACTGTGACATTTAACAGTAGGCTGCATGTGTATTTTTTAATATTTTCTTTTTACATAGGATTGAGGGTTGAGAACACCAAGGTGGACGGCGCCCTGTGTTCACTAGTGCACAAGAGGCCGCCATTGTGAACATGGTTTTGACCAATAATTGTATCAGGCTGCGAGAAATCCAAGCCAATATCATCAATGATGACCATATTTTCAATAACAGTGACATCACCCTTGGCGCTGCTATTACACAAAATAGGGTCCTCCACCAACATGCAAATCTGGGACCCTAGAATGCAAATCTAATACTTGCAATTCTTGGCAGATTGCACTGGGTTGTCACAGCATTAAACCAAGTGGACCAGATGAGGTATATTGTCATTTGGGACAATGTCTCCTTCCATCGGGCTGCTCTGGTCCGCAATTGGTTCCATGAGAACCTGAATGTGAAGTCCTATGTCCCCCCCCCCCCCTTCCTGAATCCAATCGAAGAGTTTTTTTCAGCATGGCGGTGGAAGGTATACGACCTGTGGCCCTCTGACCGTCGGCCCCTCATTCAGGCCATGAAGCCAGTGATCATATGAAGCAGCTTCTGCAGGCTGGATTCTCACACCAGGCGGTTCTTCCAACGGAGCCTCGCCAATGAAAACACAGTCTGTGATGTGGACGACATCTTCTGGTCTGATCCAGCCAGACGGAGAGATGATGAATAGTTACAGTATTCTTGTTGCTTTTACAGTACTTTTTCTTCAGAGTCAAGTGTATGTACTTCATGCAGTAATTTTAATTTGTCTACAGATTTTGTTTCATTGATTTCATTGTTGGTTGATTACTGTAACTGATTATGATAAGAAATACTGTAAGTGTTGAAATATTCAGTGTGCAGCGCTTGGTAAGTTTATAGGAGGCCTATTTGTGTACATTCTCCCTAGATCTCAAACTAATTATGAAGAATATTGTGGGTTTATCACTATTTGTTTTTACATCTAAATTATCCCTTACATAACAATGTCTGGCCAAAAATCTAGCACATGCTATTTCCTAAAATTTGTTTTTTTACAAATGTGTTTTTTGTTTATCCCAGCAGTGTAAAACTGGCTGCAACAGTGTCTGATCATTGACGACTGTGTTGGTGAAATGAAAATTAATAGCATTTTCACAAATATGTGTATAAGTTTTGACTGAAGTGTGTCATTTTGCAAACAATCTAGGAATTATGCAAATTGAGTGTGGTGTTTGGATAATTGTGATTATATTTTGAAAAAAAGAACCCGGTTTTCAAAATTGCGTGTAAACAATTGAAAAAAAACTGTAAAGCATAGTCTTGGAAACTGAGGATGAGCATGTTCAGATCATGACATTTTCAGGATGATGACAATGATTGACACCAATGTGTTACTGATGACTGATCTGACCTTGTCATATATAAGTAAGTGGCATCAACAACAACATATGTAGTGATACAACATGGAGCGGGCAGGGGGGCACCATAGAGGTCAAGTAGGAGGAGGAAGAGGAGGAAGACGTGGTCAAAGAGAACCCAGTTTGAGAGGTGTGGGGGGACGGGGTCGAGGATAAAGACCAAGATGGCAATGGCAAAGAGTCTCCAGTGAGATTAGAGCAATGGTTGTAGGTCATGATTGATGAATCATGGCATGACAATGATTGAGTCAGCAAGAATGATACAACCAAACCTTAGGAGATCAACCGTGGCCTCAATCATGAGAACTTTCCACAATGAGAACCGGTGAGTGTTCAGCTGCACTACAGTAAACTTACAATATAGTACTGTAGTACTCTTACTGTCATTGTCAAGGTATTGTACACTGCATGCCAATGTGCAGCACAGAGTAGGAAATGTGACTATTACTGAAAAATGTGTTCTACAGTATGATGACATGTTCTTCCTGTCAGATTCCTACACAACTGAGACAGGAACCAGTAGTGGAGGAAAACTCCTCACTGAGGAACAGGAACCAGTAGTGGAGGTAAACTCCTCACTGAGGAACAGGAACCAGTAGTGGAGGTAAACTCCTCACTGAGGAACAGGAACCAGTAGTGGAGGAAAACTCCTCACTGAGGAACAGGAACCAGTAGTGGAGGTAAACTGCTCAATGAGGAACAGGAACCAGTAGTGGAGGCAAACTCCTCACTGAGGAACAGGAACCAGTAGTGGAGGCAAACTCCTCAATGAGGAACAGGAACCAGTAGTGGAGGTAAACTGCTCAATGAGGAACAGGAACCAGTAGAGGAGGTAAACTCCTCACTGAGGAACAGGAACCAGTAGAGGAGGTAAACTCCTCACTGAGGAACAGGAACCAGTAGAGGAGGTAAACTCCTCACTGAGGAACAGGAACCAGTAGTGGAGGTAAACTCCTCACTGAGGAACAGGAACCAGTAGTGGAGGTAAACTCCTCACTGAGGAACAGGAACCAGTAGAGGAGGTAAACTCCTCACTGAGGAACAGGAACCAGTAGAGGAGGTAAACTCCTCACTGAGGAACAGGAACCAGTAGTGGAGGTAAACTCCTCACTGAGGAACAGGAACCAGTAGTGGAGGCAAACTCCTCACTGAGGAACAGGAACCAGTAGTAGAGGTAAACTCCTCACTGAGGAACAGGAACCAGTAGTGGAGGTAAACTCCTCACTGAGGAACAGGAACCAGTAGTGGAGGTAAACTCCTCACTGAGGAACAGGAACCAGTAGTGGAGGTAAACTCCTCACTGAGGAACAGGAACCAGTAGTGGAGGTAAACTCCTCACTGAGGAACAGGAACCAGTAGTGGAGGTAAACTCCTCTCTGAGGAACAGGAACCAGTAGAGGAGGTAAACTCCTCACTGAGGAACAGGAACCAGTAGTGGAGGTAAACTCACTGAGGAACAGGAACCAGTAGAGGAGGTAAACTCACTGAGGAACAGGAACCAGTAGTGGAGGTAAACTCCTCTCTGAGGAACAGGAACCAGTAGTGGAGGTAAACTCACTGAGGAACAGGAACCAGTAGAGGAGGTAAACTCACTGAGGAACAGGAACCAGTAGTGGAGGTAAACTCCTCACTGAGGAACAGGAACCAGTAGAGGAGGTAAACTCCTCACTGAGGAACAGGAACCAGTAGTGGAGGTAAACTCACTGAGGAACAGGAACCAGTAGAGGAGGTAAACTCACTGAGGAACAGGAACCAGTAGTGGAGGTAAACTCCTCACTGAGGAACAGGAACCAGTAGAGGAGGTAAACTCCTCACTGAGGAACAGGAACCAGTAGTGGAGGTAAACTCCTCACTGAGGAACAGGAACCAGTAGTGGAGGTAAACTCCTCACTGAGGAACAGGAACCCGTAGTGGAGGTAAACTCCTCACTGAGGAACAGGAACCAGTAGAGGAGGTAAACTCACTGAGGAACAGGAACCAGTAGTGGAGGTAAACTCCTCACTGAGGAACAGGAACCAGTAGAGGAGGTAAACTCACTGAGGAACAGGAACCAGTAGTGGAGGTAAACTCCTCACTGAGGAACAGGAACCAGTAGTGGAGGAAAACTCCTCACTGAGGAACAGGAACCAGTAGTGGAGGCAAACTCACTGAGGAACAGGAACCAGTAGAGGAGGTAAACTCCTCACTGAGGAACAGGAACCAGTAGTGGAGGAAAACTCCTCACTGAGGAACAGGAACCAGTAGTGGAGGTAAACTCACTGAGGAACAGGAACCAGTAGTGGAGGCAAACTCCTCACTGAGGAACAGGAACCAGTAGTGGAGGTAAACTCCTCACTGAGGAACAGGAACCAGTAGTGGAGGTAAACTCCTCACTGAGGAACAGGAACCAGTAGTGGAGGTAAACTCCTCACTGAGGAACAGGAACCAGTAGTGGAGGTAAACTCCTCTCTGAGGAACAGGAACCAGTAGAGGAGGTAAACTCCTCACTGAGGAACAGGAACCAGTAGTGGAGGTAAACTCACTGAGGAACAGGAACCAGTAGAGGAGGTAAACTCACTGAGGAACAGGAACCAGTAGTGGAGGTAAACTCCTCACTGAGGAACAGGAACCAGTAGTGGAGGTAAACTCACTGAGGAACAGGAACCAGTAGAGGAGGTAAACTCCTCACTGAGGAACAGGAACCAGTAGTGGAGGTAAACTCACTGAGGAACAGGAACCAGTAGAGGAGGTAAACTCCTCACTGAGGAACAGGAACCAGTAGAGGAGGTAAACTCACTGAGGAACAGGAACCAGTAGTGGAGGTAAACTCCTCACTGAGGAACAGGAACCAGTAGAGGAGGTAAACTCCTCACTGAGGAACAGGAACCAGTAGTGGAGGTAAACTCCTCACTGAGGAACAGGAACCAGTAGTGGAGGCAAACTCCTCAATGAGGAACAGGAACCAGTAGTGGAGGTAAACTGCTCAATGAGGAACAGGAACCAGTAGAGGAGGTAAACTCCTCACTGAGGAACAGGAACCAGTAGTGGAGGAAAACTCCTCACTGAGGAACAGGAACCAGTAGTGGAGGTAAACTCCTCACTGAGGAACAGGAACCAGTAGTGGAGGTAAACTCACTGAGGAACAGGAACCAGTAGTGGAGGTAAACTCCTCACTGAGGAACAGGAACCAGTAGAGGAGGTAAACTCACTGAGGAACAGGAACCAGTAGTGGAGGTAAACTCCTCACTGAGGAACAGGAACCAGTAGTGGAGGTAAACTCCTCACTGAGGAACAGGAACCAGTAGTGGAGGTAAACTCCTCACTGAGGAACAGGAACCAGTAGTGGAGGTAAACTCCTCTCTGAGGAACAGGAACCAGTAGAGGAGGTAAACTCCTCACTGAGGAACAGGAACCAGTAGTGGAGGTAAACTCCTCACTGAGGAACAGGAACCAGTAGAGGAGGTAAACTCCTCACTGAGGAACAGGAACCAGTAGTGGAGGTAAACTCACTGAGGAACAGGAACCAGTAGAGGAGGTAAACTCCTCACTGAGGAACAGGAACCAGTAGTGGAGGTAAACTCCTCACTGAGGAACAGGAACCAGTAGTGGAGGTAAACTCACTGAGGAACAGGAACCAGTAGTGGAGGTAAACTCCTCACTGAGGAACAGGAACCAGTAGTGGAGGTAAACTCACTGAGGAACAGGAACCAGTAGTGGAGGTAAACTCCTCACTGAGGAACAGGAACCAGTAGTGGAGGTAAACTCACTGAGGAACAGGAACCAGTAGTGGAGGTAAACTCACTGAGGAACAGGAACCAGTAGTGAAGGTAAACTCCTCACTGAGGAACAGGAACCAGTAGTGGAGGTAAACTCCTCACTGAGGAACAGGAACCAGTAGTGGAGGTAAACTCCTCACCGAGGAACAGGAACCAGTAGTGGAGGTAAACTCCTCACTGAGGAACAGGAACCAGTAGAGGAGGTAAACTCCTCACTGAGGAACAGGAACCAGTAGTGGAGGTAAACTCACTGAGGAACAGGAACCAGTAGAGGAGGTAAACTCCTCACTGAGGAACAGGAACCAGTAGTGGAGGCAAACTCACTGAGGAACAGGAACCAGTAGAGGAGGTAAACTCCTCACTGAGGAACAGGAACCAGTAGTGGAGGAAAACTCCTCACTGAGGAACAGGAACCAGTAGTGGAGGTAAACTCACTGAGGAACAGGAACCAGTAGTGGAGGCAAACTCCTCACTGAGGAACAGGAACCAGTAGTGGAGGCAAACTCCTCACTGAGGAACAGGAACCAGTAGTGGAGGCAAACTCCTCACTGAGGAACAGGAACCAGTAGTGGAGGTAAACTGTTTAATGAGGAACAGGAACCAGTAGTGGAGGCAAACTCCTCACTGAGGAACAGGAACCAGTAGTGGAGGTAAACTCCTCACTGAGGAACAGGAACCAGTAGTGGAGGCAAACTCCTCAATGAGGAACAGGAACCAGTAGTGGAGGTAAACTCCTCACTGAGGAACAGGAACCAGTAGTGGAGGTAAACTGCTCAATGAGGAACAGGAACCAGTAGAGGAGGTAAACTCCTCACTGAGGAACAGGAACCAGTAGTGGAGGCAAACTCCTCACTGAGGAACAGGAACCAGTAGTGGAGGTAAACTCCTCACTGAGGAACAGGAACCAGTAGTGGAGGTAAACTGCTCAATGAGGAACAGGAACCAGTAGAGGAGGTAAACTCCTCACTGAGGAACAGGAACCAGTAGTGGAGGCAAACTCCTCACTGAGGAACAGGAACCAGTAGTGGAGGTAAACTCCTCACTGAGGAACAGGAACCAGTAGTGGAGGTAAACTCCTCACTGAGGAACAGGAACCAGTAGTGGAGGTAAACTCCTCACTGAGGAACAGGAACCAGTAGTGGAGGTAAACTCCTCTCTGAGGAACAGGAACCAGTAGAGGAGGTAAACTCCTCACTGAGGAACAGGAACCAGTAGTGGAGGTAAACTCACTGAGGAACAGGAACCAGTAGAGGAGGTAAACTCACTGAGGAACAGGAACCAGTAGTGGAGGTAAACTCCTCACTGAGGAACAGGAACCAGTAGTGGAGGTAAACTCACTGAGGAACAGGAACCAGTAGAGGAGGTAAACTCCTCACTGAGGAACAGGAACCAGTAGAGGAGGTAAACTCCTCACTGAGGAACAGGAACCAGTAGTGGAGGTAAACTCACTGAGGAACAGGAACCAGTAGAGGAGGTAAACTCCTCACTGAGGAACAGGAACCAGTAGAGGAGGTAAACTCACTGAGGAACAGGAACCAGTAGTGGAGGTAAACTCCTCACTGAGGAACAGGAACCAGTAGAGGAGGTAAACTCCTCACTGAGGAACAGGAACCAGTAGTGGAGGTAAACTCCTCACTGAGGAACAGGAACCAGTAGTGGAGGCAAACTCCTCAATGAGAAACAGGAACCAGTAGTGGAGGTAAACTCCTCACTGAGGAACAGGAACCAGTAGTGGAGGTAAACTCCTCACTGAGGAACAGGAACCAGTAGTGGAGGTAAACTCACTGAGGAACAGGAACCAGTAGTGGAGGTAAACTCCTCACTGAGGAACAGGAACCAGTAGAGGAGGTAAACTCACTGAGGAACAGGAACCAGTAGTGGAGGTAAACTCCTCACTGAGGAACAGGAACCAGTAGTGGAGGTAAACTCCTCACTGAGGAACAGGAACCAGTAGTGGAGGTAAACTCCTCACTGAGGAACAGGAACCAGTAGTGGAGGTAAACTCACTGAGGAACAGGAACCAGTAGTGGAGGTAAACTCCTCACTGAGGAACAGGAACCAGTAGTGGAGGTAAACTCCTCTCTGAGGAACAGGAACCAGTAGAGGAGGTAAACTCCTCACTGAGGAACAGGAACCAGTAGTGGAGGTAAACTCCTCACTGAGGAACAGGAACCAGTAGAGGAGGTAAACTCCTCACTGAGGAACAGGAACCAGTAGTGGAGGTAAACTCACTGAGGAACAGGAACCAGTAGAGGAGGTAAACTCCTCACTGAGGAACAGGAACAAGTAGTGGAGGTAAACTCCTCACTGAGGAACAGGAACCAGTAGTGGAGGTAAACTCACTGAGGAACAGGAACCAGTAGAGGAGGTAAACTCCTCACTGAGGAACAGGAACCAGTAGTGGAGGTAAACTCACTGAGGAACAGGAACCAGTAGTGGAGGTAAACTCCTCACTGAGGAACAGGAACCAGTAGAGGAGGTAAACTCCTCACTGAGGAACAGGAACCAGTAGTGGAGGTAAACTCACTGAGGAACAGGAACCAGTAGTGGAGGTAAACTCCTCACTGAGGAACAGGAACCAGTAGTGGAGGTAAACTCACTGAGGAACAGGAACCAGTAGTGGAGGTAAACTCACTGAGGAACAGGAACCAGTAGTGAAGGTAAACTCCTCACTGAGGAACAGGAACCAGTAGTGGAGGTAAACTCCTCACTGAGGAACAGGAACCAGTAGTGGAGGTAAACTCCTCACTGAGGAACAGGAACCAGTAGTGGAGGTAAACTCCTCACTGAGGAACAGGAACCAGTAGTGGAGGTAAACTCCTCTCTGAGGAACAGGAACCAGTAGAGGAGGTAAACTCACAGAGGAACAGGAACCAGTAGTGGAGGTAAACTCCTCACTGAGGAACAGGAACCAGTAGTGGAGGTAAACTCCTCACCGAGGAACAGGAACCAGTAGTGGAGGTAAACTCCTCACTGAGGAACAGGAACCAGTAGAGGAGGTAAACTCCTCACTGAGGAACAGGAACCAGTAGTGGAGGTAAACTCACTGAGGAACAGGAACCAGTAGAGGAGGTAAACTCCTCACTGAGGAACAGGAACCAGTAGTGGAGGTAAACTCCTCACTGAGGAACAGGAACCAGTAGTGGAGGTAAACTCCTCACTGAGGAACAGGAACCAGTAGTGGAGGTAAACTCCTCACTGAGGAACAGGAACCAGTAGTGGAGGTAAACTCCTCACTGAGGAACAGGAACCAGTAGTGGAGGTAAACTATTCTCTGAGGAACAGGAACCAGTAGAGGAGGTAAACTCCTCACTGAGGAACAGGAACCAGTAGTGGAGGTAAACTCCTCACTGAGGAACAGGAACCAGTAGTGGAGGTAAACTCCTCACTGAGGAACAGGAACCAGTAGAGGAGGTAAACTCCTCTCTGAGGAACAGGAACCAGTAGAGGAGGTAAACTCCTCACTGAGGAACAGGAACCAGTAGTGGAGGTAAACTCCTCACTGAGGAACAGGAACCAGTAGTGGAGGTAAACTCCTCACTGAGGAACAGGAACCAGTAGAGGAGGTAAACTCCTCACTGAGGAACAGGAACCAGTAGAGGAGGTAAACTCACTGAGGAACAGGAACCAGTAGTGGAGGTAAACTCCTCACTGAGGAACAGGAACCAGTAGTGGAGGTAAACTCCTCACTGAGGAACAGGAACCAGTAGTGGAGGTAAACTCCTCACTGAGGAACAGGAACCAGTAGTGGAGGTAAACTCACTGAGGAACAGGAACCAGGAGTGGAGGCAAACTCCTCACTGAGGAACAGGAACCAGTAGAGGAGGTAAACTCCTCTCTGAGGAACAGGAACCAGTAGTGGAGGTAAACTCCTCACTGAGGAACAGGAACCCGTAGTGGAGGTAAACTCCTCACTGAGGAACAGGAACCAGTAGAGCAGGTAAACTCACTGAGGAACAGGAACCAGTAGTGGAGGTAAACTCCTCACTGAGGAACAGGAACCAGTAGAGGAGGTAAACTCACTGAGGAACAGGAACCAGTAGTGGAGGTAAACTCCTCACTGAGGAACAGGAACCAGTAGTGGAGGTAAACTCCTCACTGAGGAACAGGAACCAGTAGTGGAGGTAAACTCCTCACTGGGGAACAGGAACCAGTAGTGGAGGTAAACTCACTGAGGAACAGGAACCAGTAGTGGAGGCAAACTCCTCACTGAGGAACAGGAACCCGTAGTGGAGGTAAACTCCTCACTGAGGAACAGGAACCAGTAGAGGAGGTAAACTCACTGAGGAAAAGGAACCAGTAGTGGAGGTAAACTCCTCACTGAGGAACAGGAACCAGTAGAGGAGGTAAACTCACTGAGGAACAGGAACCAGTAGTGGAGGTAAACTCCTCACTGAGGAACAGGAACCAGTAGTGGAGGTAAACTCACTGAGGAACAGGAACCAGTAGTGGAGGTAGACTCCTCACTGAGGAACAGGAACCAGTAGTGGAGGTAAACTCCTCACTGAGGAACAGGAACCAGTAGAGGAGGTAAACTCCTCACTGAGGAACAGGAACCAGTAGTGGAGGTAAACTCCTCACTGAGGAACAGGAACCAGTAGTGGAGGTAAACTCCTCACTGAGGAACAGGAACCAGTAGTGGAGGTAAACTCCTCACTGAGGAACAGGAACCAGTAGAGGAGGTAAACTCACTGAGGAACAGGAACCAGTAGTGGAGGTAAACTCCTCACTGAGGAACAGGAACCAGTAGTGGAGGTAAACTCCTCACTGAGGAACAGGAACCAGTAGAGGAGGTAAACTCACTGAGGAACAGGAACCAGTAGTGGAGGTAAACTCCTCACTGAGGAACAGGAACCAGTAGTGGAGGTAAACTCCTCACTGAGGAACAGGAACCAGTAGAGGAGGTAAACTCACTGAGGAACAGGAACCAGTAGTGGAGGTAAACTCCTCACTGAGGAACAGGAACCAGTAGTGGAGGTAAACTCCTCACTGAGGAACAGGAACCAGTAGTGGAGGTAAACTCCTCACTGAGGAACAGGAACCAGTAGAGGAGGTAAACTCCTCACTGAGGAACAGGAACCAGTAGTGGAGGTAAACTCACTGAGGAACAGGAACCAGTAGAGGAGGTAAACTCACTGAGGAACAGGAACCAGTAGAGGAGGTAAACTCCTCACTGAGGAACAGGAACCAGTAGAGGAGGTAAACTCCTCACTGAGGAACAGGAAGCAGTAGTGGAGGTAAACTCCTCACTGAGGAACAGGAACCAGTAGTGGAGGTAAACTCCTCACTGAGGAACAGGAACCAGTAGTGGAGGTAAACTCCTCACTGAGGAACAGGAACCAGTAGTGGAGGTAAACTCCTCACTGAGGAACAGGAACCAGTAGTGGAGGTAAACTCCTCACTGAGGAACAGGAACCAGTAGTGGAGGTAAACTATTGTCTGAGGAACAGGAACCAGTAGAGGAGGTAAACTCCTCACTGAGGAACAGGAACCAGTAGTGGAGGTAAACTCCTCTCTGAGGAACAGGAACCAGTAGAGGAGGTAAACTCCTCACTGAGGAACAGGAACCAGTAGTGGAGGTAAACTCCTCACTGAGGAACAGGAACCAGTAGAGGAGGTAAACTCCTCACTGAGGAACAGGAACCAGTAGAGGAGGTAAACTCACTGAGGAACAGGAACCAGTAGTGGAGGTAAACTCCTCACTGAGGAACAGGAACCAGTAGTGGAGGTAAACTCCTCACTGAGGAACAGGAACCAGTAGTGGAGGTAAACTCCTCACTGAGGAACAGGAACCAGTAGTGGAGGTAAACTCCTCACTGAGGAACAGGAACCAGTAGTGGAGGTAAACTCACTGAGGAACAGGAACCAGGAGTGGAGGCAAACTCCTCAATGAGGAACAGGAACCAGTAGTGGAGGTAAACTCCTCACTGAGGAACAGGAACCAGTAGAGGAGGTAAACTCACTGAGGAACAGGAACCAGTAGTGGAGGTAAACTCCTCACTGAGGAACAGGAACCAGTAGTGGAGGTAAACTCCTCACTGAGGAACAGGAACCAGTAGTGGAGGTAAACTCCTCACTGGGGAACAGGAACCAGTAGTGGAGGTAAACTCACTGAGGAACAGGAACCAGTAGTGGAGGCAAACTCCTCACTGAGGAACAGGAACCCGTAGTGGAGGTAAACTCCTCACTGAGGAACAGGAACCAGTAGAGGAGGTAAACTCACTGAGGAACAGGAACCAGTAGTGGAGGTAAACTCCTCACTGAGGAACAGGAACCAGTAGTGGAGGTAAACTCCTCACTGAGGAACAGGAACCAGTAGTGGAGGTAAACTCACTGAGGAACAGGAACCAGTAGTGGAGGTAAACTCCTCACTGAGGAACAGGAACCAGTAGTGGAGGTAAACTCCTCACTGAGGAACAGGAACCAGTAGTGGAGGTAAACTCCTCACTGAGGAACAGGAACCAGTAGTGGAGGTAAACTCCTCACTGAGGAACAGGAACCAGTAGTGGAGGTAAACTCCTCACTGAGGAACAGGAACCAGTAGTGGAGGTAAACTATTGTCTGAGGAACAGGAACCAGTAGAGGAGGTAAACTCCTCACTGAGGAACAGGAACCAGTAGTGGAGGTAAACTCCTCTCTGAGGAACAGGAACCAGTAGAGGAGGTAAACTCCTCACTGAGGAACAGGAACCAGTAGTGGAGGTAAACTCCTCACTGAGGAACAGGAACCAGTAGAGGAGGTAAACTCCTCACTGAGGAACAGGAACCAGTAGAGGAGGTAAACTCACTGAGGAACAGGAACCAGTAGTGGAGGTAAACTCCTCACTGAGGAACAGGAACCAGTAGTGGAGGTAAACTCCTCACTGAGGAACAGGAACCAGTAGTGGAGGTAAACTCCTCACTGAGGAACAGGAACCAGTAGTGGAGGTAAACTCCTCACTGAGGAACAGGAACCAGTAGTGGAGGTAAACTCACTGAGGAACAGGAACCAGGAGTGGAGGCAAACTCCTCAATGAGGAACAGGAACCAGTAGTGGAGGTAAACTCCTCACTGAGGAACAGGAACCAGTAGAGGAGGTAAACTCACTGAGGAACAGGAACCAGTAGTGGAGGTAAACTCCTCACTGAGGAACAGGAACCAGTAGAGGAGGTAAACTCACTGAGGAACAGGAACCAGTAGTGGAGGTAAACTCCTCACTGAGGAACAGGAACCAGTAGTGGAGGTAAACTCACTGAGGAACAGGAACCAGTAGTGGAGGTAAACTCCTCACTGAGGAACAGGAACCAGTAGTGGAGGTAAACTCCTCACTGAGGAACAGGAACCAGTAGAGGAGGTAAACTCACTGAGGAACAGGAACCAGTAGTGGAGGTAAACTCACTGAGGAACAGGAACCAGTAGTGGAGGTAAACTCCTCACTGAGGAACAGGAACCAGTAGTGGAGGTAAACTCCTCACTGAGGAACAGGAACCAGTAGAGGAGGTAAACTCACTGAGGAACAGGAACCAGTAGTGGAGGTAAACTCCTCACTGAGGAACAGGAACCAGTAGTGGAGGTAAACTCCTCACTGAGGAACAGGAACCAGTAGAGGAGGTAAACTCACTGAGGAACAGGAACCAGTAGTGGAGGTAAACTCCTCACTGAGGAACAGGAACCAGTAGTGGAGGTAAACTCCTCACTGAGGAACAGGAACCAGTAGTGGAGGTAAACTCCTCACTGAGGAACAGGAACCAGTAGTGGAGGTAAACTCCTCACTGAGGAACAGGAACCAGTAGTGGAGGTAAACTCCTCACTGAGGAACAGGAACCAGTAGAGGAGGTAAACTCCTCACTGAGGAACAGGAACCAGTAGTGGAGGTAAACTCCTCACTGAGGAACAGGAACCAGTAGTGGAGGTAAACTCCTCACTGAGGAACAGGAACCAGTAGTGGAGGTAAACTCCTCTCTGAGGAACAGGAACCAGTAGAGGAGGTAAACTCCTCACTGAGGAACAGGAACCAGTAGAGGAGGTAAACTCACTGAGGAACAGGAACCAGTAGAGGAGGTAAACTCCTCACTGAGGAACAGGAACCAGTAGAGGAGGTAAACTCCTCACTGAGGAACAGGAACCAGTAGAGGAGGTAAACTCACTGAGGAACAGGAACCAGTAGAGGAGGTAAACTCACTGAGGAACAGGAACCAGTAGTGGAGGTAAACTCCTCACTGAGGAACAGGAACCAGTAGAGGAGGTAAACTCCTCACTGAGGAACAGGAACCAGTAGAGGAGGTAAACTCACTGAGGAACAGGAACCAGTAGAGGAGGTAAACTCACTGAGGAACAGGAACCAGTAGAGGAGGTAAACTCCTCACTGAGGAACAGGAACCAGTAGTGGAGGTAAACTCCTCACTGAGGAACAGGAACCAGTAGTGGAGGTAAACTCCTCACTGAGGAACAGGAACCAGTAGAGGAGGTAAACTCCTCACTGAGGAACAGGAACCAGTAGTGGAGGTAAACTCCTCACTGAGGAACAGGAACCAGTAGAGGAGGTAAACTCCTCACTGAGGAACAGGAACCAGTAGTGGAGGTAAACTCCTCACTGAGGAACAGGAACCAGTAGTGGAGGTAAACTCCTCTCTGAGGAACAGGAACCAGTAGAGGAGGTAAACTCCTCTCTGAGGAACAGGAACCAGTAGTGGAGGTAAACTCCTCACTGAGGAACAGGAACCAGTAGTGGAGGTAAACTCCTCACTGAGGAACAGGAACCAGTAGTGGAGGTAAACTCCTCTCTGAGGAACAGGAACCAGTAGTGGAGGTAAACTCCTCTCTGAGGAACAGGAACCAGTAGAGGAGGTAAACTCCTCTCTGAGGAACAGGAACCAGTAGTGGAGGTAAACTCACTGAGGAACAGGAACCAGTAGTGGAGGTAAACTCCTCTCTGAGGAACAGGAACCAGTCGAGGAGGTAAACTCACAGAGGAACAGGAACCAGTAGTGGAGGTAAACTCCTCACTGAGGAACAGGAACCAGTAGAGGAGGTAAACTCCTCTCTGAGGAACAGGAACCAGTAGTGGAGGTAAACTCCTCTCTGAGGAACAGGAACCAGTAGAGGAGGTAAACTCCTCTCTGAGGAACAGGAACCAGTAGTGGAGGTAAACTCCTCACTGAGGAACAGGAACCAGTAGTGGAGGTAAACTCACTGAGGAACAGGAACCAGTAGTGGAGGTAAACTCCTCTCTGAGGAACAGGAACCAGTAGAGGAGGTAAACTCACAGAGGAACAGGAACCAGTAGTGGAGGTAAACTCCTCACTGAGGAACAGGAACCAGTAGTGGAGGTAAACTCCTCACTGAGGAACAGGAACCAGTAGTGGAGGTAAACTCCTCACTGAGGAACAGGAACCAGTAGTGGAGGTAAACTCCTCACTGAGGAACAGGAACCAGTAGTGGAGGTAAACTCCTCACTGAGGAACAGGAACCAGTAGAGGAGGTAAACTCCTCACTGAGGAACAGGAACCAGTAGTGGAGGTAAACTCCTCACTGAGGAACAGGAACCAGTAGTGGAGGTAAACTCCTCTCTGAGGAACAGGAACCAGTAGTGGAGGTAAACTCCTCTCTGAGGAACAGGAACCAGTAGAGGAGGTAAACTCCTCACTGAGGAACAGGAACCAGTAGAGGAGGTAAACTCCTCACTGAGGAACAGGAACCAGTAGTGGAGGTAAACTCCTCACTGAGGAACAGGAACCAGTAGAGGAGGTAAACTCCTCACTGAGGAACAGGAACCAGTAGTGGAGGTAAACTCCTCACTGAGGAACAGGAACCAGTAGTGGAGGTAAACTCCTCACTGAGGAACAGGAACACTGTGGTCAACATGGTCCAGACAGAAATGACTTTAGGCTGAGAGAAATCAGACAGAACATCCTGGACCATGAAGATCTCTTCAGGAATGTGGAAGACAGAAGTTTGCACACCTTTGCACGTGTTCTGAAAAGACACCAGGTGTCCCTCAAACTGTTGTACCATGTGCCTTTTGAAAGAAATGCAGACAGAGTGAAGCACGAGGATTGAGTTTGTTCAGGTATGTTCAGTTTCATGATGCTTGTTTGTAAAAAATCCCCATCATTGTACTGTAATCAATACTGTACATCATTGTACTGTAATCAATACTGCGCATCACAGTACTGTAATCAATACTGTACATCATAGTACCGTCATCAATACTGTACATCATTGTACTGTAATCAATACTGTACATCACAGTACTGTAATCAATACTGTACATCATTGTACTGTAATCAATGCTGTACATCACAGTACTGTAA
>NC_137652.1:31341474-31411973 GCF_963422515.1 Blennius ocellaris | reverse complement strand
GGGTAACTCCAGTCTGTTTCACAACAGGAGGTAACAACCAGAGGAAGAGGGGTAACTCCAGTCTGTTTCACAACAGGAGGTAACAACCAGAGGAAGAGGGGTAACTCCAGCCTGTTTCACAACAGGAGGTAACAACCAGAGGAAGAGGGGTAACTCCAGTCTGTTTCACAACAGGAGGGTAACAACCAGAGGAAGAGGGGTAACTCCAGCCTGTTTCACAACAGGAGGTAACAACCAGAGGAAGAGGGGTAACTCCAGTCTGTTTCACAACAGGAGGTAACAACCAGAGGAAGAGGGGTAACTCTAGTCTGTTTCACAACAGGAGGTAACAACCAGAGGAAGAGGGGTAACTCCAGTCTGTTTCACAACAGGAGGTAACAACCAGAGGAAGAGGGGTAACTCCAGTCTGTTTCACAACAGGAGGTAACAACCAGAGGAAGAGGGGTAACTCCAGTCTGTTTCACAACAGGAGGTAACAACCAGAGGAAGAGGGGTAACTCCAGCCTGTTTCACAACAGGAGGTAACAACCAGAGGAAGAGGGGTAACTCCAGCCTGTTTCACAACAGGAGGTAACAACCAGAGGAAGAGGGGTAACTCCAGTCTGTTTCACAACAGGAGGTAACAACCAGAGGAAGAGGGGTAACTCCAGTCTGTTTCACAACAGGAGGTAACAACCAGAGGAAGAGGGGTAACTCCAGTCTGTTTCACAACAGGAGGTAACAACCAGAGGAAGAGGGGTAACTCCAGCCTGTTTCACAACAGGAGGAAACAACCAGAGGAAGAGGGGTAACTCCAGCCTGTTTCACAACAGGAGGTAACAACCAGAGGAAGAGGGGTAACTCCAGCCTGTTTCACAACAGGAGGTAACAACCAGAGGAAGAGGGGTAACTCCAGTCTGTTTCACAACAGGAGGTAACAACCAGAGGAAGAGGGGTAACTCCAGCCTGTTTCACAACAGGAGGTAACAACCAGAGGAAGAGGGGTAACTCCAGCCTGTTTCACAACAGGAGGTAACAACCAGAGGAAGAGGGGTAACTCCAGCCTGTTTCACAACAGGAGGTAACAACCAGAGGAAGAGGGGTAACTCCAGCCTGTTTCACAACAGGAGGTAACAACCAGAGGAAGAGGGGTAACTCCAGCCTGTTTCACAACAGGAGGTAACAACCAGAGGAAGAGGGGTAACTCCAGTCTGTTTCACAACAGGAGGTAACAACCAGAGGAAGAGGGGTAACTCCTAGTCTGTTTCACAACAGGAGGTAACAACCAGAGGAAGAGGGGTAACTCCAGTCTGTTTCACAACAGGAGGTAACAACCAGAGGAAGAGGGGTAACTCCAGTCTGTTTCACAACAGGAGGTAACAACCAGAGGAAGAGGGGTAACTCCAGTCTGTTTCACAACAGGAGGTAACAACCAGAGGAAGAGGGGTAACTCCAGCCTGTTTCACAACAGGAGGTAACAACCAGAGGAAGAGGGGTAACTCCAGTCTGTTTCACAACAGGAGGTAACAACCAGAGGAAGAGGGGTAACTCCAGCCTGTTTCACAACAGGAGGTAACAACCAGAGGAAGAGGGGTAACTCCAGTCTGTTTCACAACAGGAGGTAACAACCAGAGGAAGAGGGGTAACTCTAGTCTGTTTCACAACAGGAGGTAACAACCAGAGGAAGAGGGGTAACTCCAGTCTGTTTCACAACAGGAGGTAACAACCAGAGGAAGAGGGGTAACTCCAGTCTGTTTCACAACAGGAGGTAACAACCAGAGGAAGAGGGGTAACTCCAGTCTGTTTCACAACAGGAGGTAACAACCAGAGGAAGAGGGGTAACTCCAGCCTGTTTCACAACAGGAGGTAACAACCAGAGGAAGAGGGGTAACTCCAGCCTGTTTCACAACAGGAGGTAACAACCAGAGGAAGAGGGGTAACTCCAGTCTGTTTCACAACAGGAGGTAACAACCAGAGGAAGAGGGGTAACTCCAGTCTGTTTCACAACAGGAGGTAACAACCAGAGGAAGAGGGGTAACTCCAGCCTGTTTCACAACAGGAGGTAACAACCAGAGGAAGAGGGGTAACTCCAGCCTGTTTCACAACAGGAGGTAACAACCAGAGGAAGAGGGGTAACTCCAGCCTGTTTCACAACAGGAGGTAACAACCAGAGGAAGAGGGGTAACTCCAGCCTGTTTCACAACAGGAGGTAACAACCAGAGGAAGAGGGGTAACTCCAGCCTGTTTCACAACAGGAGGTAACAACCAGAGGAAGAGGGGTAACTCCAGTCTGTTTCACAACAGGAGGTAACAACCAGAGGAAGAGGGGTAACTCCAGCCTGTTTCACAACAGGAGGTAACAACCAGAGGAAGAGGGGTAACTCCAGCCTGTTTCACAACAGGAGGTAACAACCAGAGGAAGAGGGGTAACTCCAGTCTGTTTCACAACAGGAGGTAACAACCAGAGGAAGAGGGGTAACTCCAGTCTGTTTCACAACAGGAGGTAACAACCAGAGGAAGAGGGGTAACTCCAGCCTGTTTCACAACAGGAGGTAACAACCAGAGGAAGAGGGGTAACTCCAGCCTGTTTCACAACAGGAGGTAACAACCAGAGGAAGAGGGGTAACTCCAGCCTGTTTCACAACAGGAGGTAACAACCAGAGGAAGAGGGGTAACTCCAACCTGTTTCACAACAGGAGGTAACAACCAGAGGAAGAGGGGTAACTCCAACCTGTTTCACAACAGTAGGTAACAACCAGAGGAAGAGGGGTAACTCCAGCCTGTTTCACAACAGGAGGTAACAACCAGAGGAAGAGGGGTAACTCCAGCCTGTTTCACAACAGGAGGTAACAACCAGAGGAAGAGGGGTAACTCCAGCCTGTTTCACAACAGGAGGTAACAACCAGAGGAAGAGGGGTAACTCCAGTCTGTTTCACAACAGGAGGTAACAACCAGAGGAAGAGGGGTAACTCCAGCCTGTTTCACAACAGGAGGTAACAACCAGAGGAAGAGGGGTAACTCCAGTCTGTTTCACAACAGGAGGTAACAACCAGAGGAAGAGGGGTAACTCCAGTCTGTTTCACAACAGGAGGTAACAACCAGAGGAAGAGGGGTAACTCTAGTCTGTTTCACAACAGGAGGTAACAACCAGAGGAAGAGGGGTAACTCCAGTCTGTTTCACAACAGGAGGTAACAACCAGAGGAAGAGGGGTAACTCCAGTCTGTTTCACAACAGGAGGTAACAACCAGAGGAAGAGGGGTAACTCCAGTCTGTTTCACAACAGGAGGTAACAACCAGAGGAAGAGGGGTAACTCCAGCCTGTTTCACAACAGGAGGTAACAACCAGAGGAAGAGGGGTAACTCCAGCCTGTTTCACAACAGGAGGTAACAACCAGAGGAAGAGGGGTAACTCCAGTCTGTTTCACAACAGGAGGTAACAACCAGAGGAAGAGGGGTAACTCCAGTCTGTTTCACAACAGGAGGTAACAACCAGAGGAAGAGGGGTAACTCCAGCCTGTTTCACAACAGGAGGTAACAACCAGAGGAAGAGGGGTAACTCCAGCCTGTTTCACAACAGGAGGTAACAACCAGAGGAAGAGGGGTAACTCCAACCTGTTTCACAACAGGAGGTAACAACCAGAGGAAGAGGGGTAACTCCAACCTGTTTCACAACAGTAGGTAACAACCAGAGGAAGAGGGGTAACTCCAGCCTGTTTCACAACAGGAGGTAACAACCAGAGGAAGAGGGGTAACTCCAGCCTGTTTCACAACAGGAGGTAACAACCAGAGGAAGAGGGGTAACTCCAGTCTGTTTCACAACAGGAGGTAACAACCAGAGGAAGAGGGGTAACTCCAGTCTGTTTCACAACAGGAGGTAACAACCAGAGGAAGAGGGGTAACTCCAGTCTGTTTCACAACAGGAGGTAACAACCAGAGGAAGAGGGGTAACTCCAGCCTGTTTCACAACAGGAGGTAACAACCAGAGGAAGAGGGGTAACTCCAGCCTGTTTCACAACAGGAGGTAACAACCAGAGGAAGAGGGGTAACTCCAGTCTGTTTCACAACAGGAGGTAACAACCAGAGGAAGAGGGGTAACTCTAGTCTGTTTCACAACAGGAGGTAACAACCAGAGGAAGAGGGGTAACTCCAGCCTGTTTCACAACAGGAGGTAACAACCAGAGGAAGAGGGGTAACTCCAGTCTGTTTCACAACAGGAGGTAACAACCAGAGGAAGAGGGGTAACTCTAGTCTGTTTCACAACAGGAGGTAACAACCAGAGGAAGAGGGGTAACTCCAGTCTGTTTCACAACAGGAGGTAACAACCAGAGGAAGAGGGGTAACTCCAGCCTGTTTCACAACAGGAGGTAACAACCAGAGGAAGAGGGGTAACTCCAACCTGTTTCACAACAGGAGGTAACAACCAGAGGAAGAGGGGTAACTCCAACCTGTTTCACAACAGTAGGTAACAACCAGAGGAAGAGGGGTAACTCCAGCCTGTTTCACAACAGGAGGTAACAACCAGAGGAAGAGGGGTAACTCCAGCCTGTTTCACAACAGGAGGTAACAACCAGAGGAAGAGGGGTAACTCCAGTCTGTTTCACAACAGGAGGTAACAACCAGAGGAAGAGGGGTAACTCTAGTCTGTTTCACAACAGGAGGTAACAACCAGAGGAAGAGGGGTAACTCCAGCCTGTTTCACAACAGGAGGTAACAACCAGAGGAAGAGGGGTAACTCCAACCTGTTTCACAACAGGAGGTAACAACCAGAGGAAGAGGGGTAACTCCAACCTGTTTCACAACAGGAGGTAACAACCAGAGGAAGAGGGGTAACTCCAACCTGTTTCACAACAGGAGGTAACAACCAGAGGAAGAGGGGTAACTCCAGTCTGTTTCACAACAGGAGGTAACAACCAGAGGAAGAGGGGTAACTCCAGTCTGTTTCACAACAGGAGGTAACAACCAGAGGAAGAGGGGTAACTCCAACCTGTTTCACAACAGGAGGTAACAACCAGAGGAAGAGGGGTAACTCCAGTCTGTTTCACAACAGGAGGTAACAACCAGAGGAAGAGGGGTAACTCCAGTCTGTTTCACAACAGGAGGTAACAACTAGAGGAAGAGGGGTAACTCCAGCCTGTTTCACAACAGGAGGTAACAACCAGAGGAAGAGGGGTAACTCCAACCTGTTTCACAACAGGAGGTAACAACCAGAGGAAGAGGGGTAACTCCAGCCTGTTTCACAACAGGAGGTAACAACCAGAGGAAGAGGGGTAACTCCAGCCTGTTTCACAACAGGAGGTAACAACCAGAGGAAGAGGGGTAACTCCAGCCTGTTTCACAACAGGAGGTAACAACCAGAGGAAGAGGGGTAACTCCAGTCTGTTTCACAACAGGAGGTAACAACCAGAGGAAGAGGGGTAACTCTAGTCTGTTTCACAACAGGAGGTAACAACCAGAGGAAGAGGGGTAACTCCAGCCTGTTTCACAACAGGAGGTAACAACCAGAGGAAGAGGGGTAACTCCAACCTGTTTCACAACAGGAGGTAACAACCAGAGGAAGAGGGGTAACTCCAACCTGTTTCACAACAGGAGGTAACAACCAGAGGAAGAGGGGTAACTCCAACCTGTTTCACAACAGGAGGTAACAACCAGAGGAAGAGGGGTAACTCCAGTCTGTTTCACAACAGGAGGTAACAACCAGAGGAAGAGGGGTAACTCCAGTCTGTTTCACAACAGGTGGTAACAACCAGAGGAAGAGGGGTAACTCCAACCTGTTTCACAACAGGAGGTAACAACCAGAGGAAGAGGGGTAACTCCAGTCTGTTTCACAACAGGAGGTAACAACCAGAGGAAGAGGGGTAACTCCAGTCTGTTTCACAACAGGAGGTAACAACCAGAGGAAGAGGGGTAACTCCAGTCTGTTTCACAACAGGAGGTAACAACCAGAGGAAGAGGGGTAACTCCAACCTGTTTCACAATAGGAGGTAACAACCAGAGGAAGAGGGGTAACTCCAACCTGTTTTACAACAGGAGGTAACAACCAGAGGAAGAGGGGTAACTCCAACCTGTTTCACAACAGGAGGTAACTCCAACCAGAGGAAGAGGGGTAACTCCAACCTGTTTCACAACAGGAGGTAACTCCAACCAGAGGAAGAGGGGTAACTCCAACCTGTTTCACAACAGGAGGTAACAACCAGAGGAAGAGGGGTAACTGCAAACTGTTTCACAACAGGAGGTAACAACCAGAGGAAGAGGGGTAACTCCAGCCTGTTTCAAAACAGGAGGTAACAACCAGAGGAAGAGGGGTAACTCCAGCCTGTTTCACAACAGGAGGTAACAACCAGAGGAAGAGGGGTAACTGCAAACTGTTTCACAACAGGAGGTAACAACCAGAGGAAGAGGGGTAACTCCAGCCTGTTTCACAACAGGAGGTAACAACCAGAGGAAGAGGGGTAACTGCAAACTGTTTCACAACAGGAGGTAACAACCAGAGGAAGAGGGGTAACTCCAGCCTGTTTCACAACAGGAGGTAACAACCAGAGGAAGAGGGGTAACTCCAGTCTGTTTCACAACAGGAGGTAACTCCAACCAGAGGAAGAGGGGTAACTCCAGTCTGTTTCACAACAGGAGGTAACAACCAGAGGAAGAGGGGTAACTCCAACCTGTTTCACAACAGGAGGTAACAACCAGAGGAAGAGGGGTAACTCCAACCTGTTTCACAACAGGAGGTAACAACCAGAGGAAGAGGGGTAACTCCAGTCTGTTTCACAACAGGAGGTAACAACCAGAGGAAGAGGGGTAACTCCAGTCTGTTTCACAACAGGAGGTAACAACCAGAGGAAGAGGGGTAACTCCAACCTGTTTCACAACAGGAGGTAACAACCAGAGGAAGAGGGGTAACTCCAACCTGTTTCACAACAGGAGGTAACAACAAGAGGAAGAGGGGTAACTCCAGTCTGTTTCACAACAGGAGGTAACAACCAGAGGAAGAGGGGTAACTCCAGTCTGTTTCACAACAGGAGGTAACAACCAGAGGAAGAGGGGTAACTCCAACCTGTTTCACAACAGGAGGTAACAACCAGAGGAAGAGGGGTAACTCCAACCTGTTTCACAACAGGAGGTAACAACCAGAGGAAGAGGGGTAACTCCAACCTGTTTCACAACAGGAGGTAACAACAAGAGGAAGAGGGGTAACTCCAACCTGTTTCACAACAGGAGGTAACAACCAGAGGAAGAGGGGTAACTCCAGTCTGTTTCACAACAGGAGGTAACAACCAGAGGAAGAGGGGTAACTCCAGTCTGTTTCACAACAGGAGGTAACAACCAGAGGAAGAGGGGTAACTCCAACCTGTTTCACAACAGGAGGTAACAACCAGAGGAAGAGGGGTAACTCCAGCCTGTTTCACAACAGGAGGTAACAACCAGAGGAAGAGGGGTAACTCCAGTCTGTTTCACAACAGGAGGTAACAACCAGAGGAAGAGGGGTAACTCCAGTCTGTTTCACAACAGGAGGTAACAACCAGAGGAAGAGGGGTAACTCCAACCTGTTTCACAACAGGAGGTAACAACCAGAGGAAGAGGGGTAACTCCAGTCTGTTTCACAACAGGAGGTAACAACCAGAGGAAGAGGGGTAACTCCAACCTGTTTCACAACAGGAGGTAACAACCAGAGGAAGAGGGGTAACTCCAACCTGTTTCACAACAGGAGGTAACAACCAGAGGAAGAGGGGTAACTCCAACCTGTTTCACAACAGGAGGTAACAACCAGAGGAAGAGGGGTAACTCCAGCCTGTTTCACAACAGGAGGTAACAACCAGAGGAAGAGGGGTAACTCCAGCCTGTTTCACAACAGGAGGCAACAACCAGAGGAAGAGGGGTAACTCCAGTCTGTTTCACAACAGGAGGTAACAACCAGAGGAAGAGGGGTAACTCCAGTCTGTTTCACAACAGGAGGTAACAACCAGAGGAAGAGGGGTAACTCCAGTCTGTTTCACAACAGGAGGTAACAACCAGAGGAAGAGGGGTAACTCCAGCCTGTTTCACAACAGGAGGTAACAACCAGAGGAAGAGGGGTAACTCCAACCTGTTTCACAACAGGAGGTAACAACCAGAGGAAGAGGGGTAACTCCAGTCTGTTTCACAACAGGAGGTAACAACCAGAGGAAGAGGGGTAACTCCAGCCTGTTTCACAACAGGAGGTAACAACCAGAGGAAGAGGGGTAACTCCAGTCTGTTTCACAACAGGAGGTAACAACCAGAGGAAGAAGGGTAACTCCAGTCTGTTTCACAACAGGAGGTAACAACCAGAGGAAGAGGGGTAACTCCAACCTGTTTCACAACAGGAGGTAACAACCAGAGGAAGAGGGGTAACTCCAACCTGTTTCACAACAGGAGGTAACAACCAGAGGAAGAGGGGTAACTCCAGCCTGTTTCACAACAGGAGGTAACAACCAGAGGAAGAGGGGTAACTCCAACCTGTTTCACAACAGGAGGTAACAACCAGAGGAAGAGGGGTAACTCCAGTCTGTTTCACAACAGGAGGTAACAACCAGAGGAAGAGGGGTAACTCCAACCTGTTTCACAACAGGAGGTAACAACCAGAGGAAGAGGGGTAACTCCAACCTGTTTCACAACAGGAGGTAACAACCAGAGGAAGAGGGGTAACTCCAGCCTGTTTCACAACAGGAGGTAACAACCAGAGGAAGAGGGGTAACTCCAGCCTGTTTCACAACAGGAGGTAACAACCAGAGGAAGAGGGGTAACTCCAGCCTGTTTCACAACAGGAGGTAACAACACGAGGAAGAGGGGTAACTCCAGCCTGTTTCACAACAGGAGGTAACAACCAGAGGAAGAGGGGTAACTCCAGCCTGTTTCACAACAGGAGGTAACAACCAGAGGAAGAGGGGTAACTCCAGCCTGTTTCACAACAGGAGGTAACAACCAGAGGAAGAGGGGTAACTCCAACCTGTTTCACAACAGGAGGTAACAACCAGAGGAAGAGGGGTAACTCCAGTCTGTTTCACAACAGGAGGTAACAACCAGAGGAAGAGGGGTAACTCCAGCCTGTTTCACAACAGGAGGTAACAACCAGAGGAAGAGGGGTAACTCCAGCCTGTTTCACAACAGGAGGTAACAACCAGAGGAAGAGGGGTAACTCCAACCTGTTTCACAACAGGAGGTAACAACCAGAGGAAGAGGGGTAACTCCAGTCTGTTTCACAACAGGAGGTAACAACCAGAGGAAGAGGGGTAACTCCAGCCTGTTTCACAACAGGAGGTAACAACCAGAGGAAGAGGGGTAACTCCAGTCTGTTTAACAACAGGAGGTAACAACCAGAGGAAGAGGGGTAACTCCAGTCTGTTTCACAACAGGAGGTAACAACCAGAGGAAGAGGGGTAACTCCAACCTGTTTCACAACAGGAGGTAACAACCAGAGGAAGAGGGGTAACTCCAACCTGTTTCACAACAGGAGGTAACAACCAGAGGAAGAGGGGTAACTCCAGTCTGTTTCACAACAGGAGGTAACAACCAGAGGAAGAGGGGTAACTCCAACCTGTTTCACAACAGGAGGTAACAACCAGAGGAAGAGGGGTAACTCCAACCTGTTTCACAACAGGAGGTAACAACCAGAGGAAGAGGGGTAACTCCAGCCTGTTTCACAACAGGAGGTAACAACCAGAGGAAGAGGGGTAACTCCAGCCTGTTTCACAACAGGAGGTAACAACCAGAGGAAGAGGGGTAACTCCAGTCTGTTTCACAACAGGAGGTAACAACCAGAGGAAGAGGGGTAACTCCAGTCTGTTTCACAACAGGAGGTAACAACCAGAGGAAGAGGGGTAACTCTAGTCTGTTTCACAACAGGAGGTAACAACCAGAGGAAGAGGGGTAACTCCAGCTGTTTCACAACAGGAGGTAACAACCAGAGGAAGAGGGGTAACTCCACCTGTTTCACAACAGGAGGTAACAACCAGAGGAAGAGGGGTAACTCCAGCCTGTTTCACAACAGGAGGTAACAACCAGAGGAAGAGGGGTAACTCCAACCTGTTTCACAACAGGAGGTAACAACCAGAGGAAGAGGGGTAACTCCAGTCTGTTTCACAACAGGAGGTAACAACCAGAGGAAGAGGGGTAACTCCAGTCTGTTTCACAACAGGAGGTAACAACCAGAGGAAGAGGGGTAACTCCAGTCTGTTTCACAACAGGTGGTAACAACCAGAGGAAGAGGGGTAACTCCAACCTGTTTCAAAACAGGAGGTAACAACCAGAGGAAGAGGGGTAACTCCAGTCTGTTTCACAACAGGAGGTAACAACCAGAGGAAGAGGGGTAACTCCAGTCTGTTTCACAACAGGAGGTAACAACCAGAGGAAGAGGGGTAACTCCAGCCTGTTTCACAATAGGAGGTAACAACCAGAGGAAGAGGGGTAACTCCAGTCTGTTTCACAACAGGAGGTAACAACCAGAGGAAGAGGGGTAACTCCAGTCTGTTTCACAACAGGAGGTAACAACCAGAGGAAGAGGGGTAACTCCAGTCTGTTTCACAACAGGAGGTAACTCCAACCAGAGGAAGAGGGGTAACTCCAGTCTGTTTCACAACAGGAGGTAACAACCAGAGGAAGAGGGGTAACTCCAACCTGTTTCACAACAGGAGGTAACAACCAGAGGAAGAGGGGTAACTCCAGTCTGTTTCACAACAGGAGGTAACAACCAGAGGAAGAGGGGTAACTCCAACCTGTTTCACAACAGGAGGTAACAACCAGAGGAAGAGGGGTAACTCCAACCTGTTTCACAACAGGAGGTAACAACCAGAGGAAGAGGGGTAACTCCAGCCTGTTTCACAACAGGAGGTAACAACCAGAGGAAGAGGGGTAACTCCAGCCTGTTTCACAACAGGAGGTAACAACCAGAGGAAGAGGGGTAACTCCAGTCTGTTTCACAACAGGAGGTAACAACCAGAGGAAGAGGGGTAACTCCAGTCTGTTTCACAACAGGAGGTAACAACCAGAGGAAGAGGGGTAACTCCAGTCTGTTTCACAACAGGAGGTAACAACCAGAGGAAGAGGGGTAACTCCAGCCTGTTTCACAACAGGAGGTAACAACCAGAGGAAGAGGGGTAACTCCAACCTGTTTCACAACAGGAGGTAACAACCAGAGGAAGAGGGGTAACTCCAGTCTGTTTCACAACAGGAGGTAACAACCAGAGGAAGAGGGGTAACTCCAGTCTGTTTCACAACAGGAGGTAATAACCAGAGGAAGAGGGGTAACTCCAGCCTGTTTCACAACAGGAGGTAACAACCAGAGGAAGAGGGGTAACTCCAGCCTGTTTCACAACAGGAGGTAACAACCAGAGGAAGAGGGGTAACTCCAGTCTGTTTCACAACAGGAGGTAACAACCAGAGGAAGAGGGGTAACTCCAGTCTGTTTCACAACAGGAGGTAACAACCAGAGGAAGAGGGGTAACTCCAACCTGTTTCACAACAGGAGGTAACAACCAGAGGAAGAGGGGTAACTCCAACCTGTTTCACACAGGATGGTAACAACCAGAGGAAGAGGGGTAACTCCAGCCTGTTTCACAACAGGAGGTAACAACCAGAGGAAGAGGGGTAACTCCAGTCTGTTTCACAACAGGAGGTAACTCCAACCAGAGGAAGAGGGGTAACTCCAGTCTGTTTCACAACAGGAGGTAACAACCAGAGGAAGAGGGGTAACTCCAACCTGTTTCACAACAGGAGGTAACAACCAGAGGAAGAGGGGTAACTCCAACCTGTTTCACAACAGGAGGTAACAACCAGAGGAAGAGGGGTAACTCCAACCTGTTTCACAACAGGAGGTAACAACCAGAGGAAGAGGGGTAACTCCAGCCTGTTTCACAACAGGAGGTAACAACCAGAGGAAGAGGGGTAACTCCAGCCTGTTTCACAACAGGAGGTAACAACCAGAGGAAGAGGGGTAACTCCAGTCTGTTTCACAACAGGAGGTAACAACCAGAGGAAGAGGGGTAACTCCAGTCTGTTTCACAACAGGAGGTAACAACCAGAGGAAGAGGGGTAACTCCAGTCTGTTTCACAACAGGAGGTAACAACCAGAGGAAGAGGGGTAACTCCAACCTGTTTCACAACAGGAGGTAACAACCAGAGGAAGAGGGGTAACTCCAGCCTGTTTCACAACAGGAGGTAACAACCAGAGGAAGAGGGGTAACTCCAGTCTGTTTCACAACAGGAGGTAACAACCAGAGGAAGAGGGGTAACTCCAGTCTGTTTCACAACAGGAGGTAACAACCAGAGGAAGAGGGGTAACTCCAACCTGTTTCACAACAGGAGGTAACAACCAGAGGAAGAGGGGTAACTCCAACCTGTTTCACAACAGGAGGTAACAACCAGAGGAAGAGGGGTAACTCCAGCCTGTTTCACAACAGGAGGTAACAACCAGAGGAAGAGGGGTAACTCCAGTCTGTTTCACAACAGGAGGTAACAACCAGAGGAAGAGGGGTAACTCCAGTCTGTTTCACAACAGGAGGTAACAACCAGAGGAAGAGGGGTAACTCCAGTCTGTTTCACAACAGGAGGTAACAACCAGAGGAAGAGGGGTAACTCCAGTCTGTTTCACAACAGGTGGTAACAACCAGAGGAAGAGGGGTAACTCCAACCTGTTTCAAAACAGGAGGTAACAACCAGAGGAAGAGGGGTAACTCCAGTCTGTTTCACAACAGGAGGTAACAACCAGAGGAAGAGGGGTAACTCCAGTCTGTTTCACAACAGGAGGTAACAACCAGAGGAAGAGGGGTAACTCCAGCCTGTTTCACAATAGGAGGTAACAACCAGAGGAAGAGGGGTAACTCCAGTCTGTTTCACAACAGGAGGTAACAACCAGAGGAAGAGGGGTAACTCCAGTCTGTTTCACAACAGGAGGTAACAACCAGAGGAAGAGGGGTAACTCCAGTCTGTTTCACAACAGGAGGTAACAACCAGAGGAAGAGGGGTAACTCCAGCCTGTTTCACAATAGGAGGTAACAACCAGAGGAAGAGGGGTAACTCCAGTCTGTTTCACAACAGGAGGTAACAACCAGAGGAAGAGGGGTAACTCCAGTCTGTTTCACAACAGGAGGTAACAACCAGAGGAAGAGGGGTAACTCCAGTCTGTTTCACAACAGGAGGTAACAACCAGAGGAAGAGGGGTAACTCCAGCCTGTTTCACAATAGGAGGTAACAACCAGAGGAAGAGGGGTAACTCCAGTCTGTTTCACAACAGGAGGTAACAACCAGAGGAAGAGGGGTAACTCCAGTCTGTTTCACAACAGGAGGTAACAACCAGAGGAAGAGGGGTAACTCCAGCCTGTTTCACAATAGGAGGTAACAACCAGAGGAAGAGGGGTAACTCCAGTCTGTTTCACAACAGGAGGTAACAACCAGAGGAAGAGGGGTAACTCCAGTCTGTTTCACAACAGGAGGTAACAACCAGAGGAAGAGGGGTAACTCCAGTCTGTTTCACAACAGGAGGTAACAACCAGAGGAAGAGGGGTAACTCCAACCTGTTTCACAACAGGAGGTAACAACCAGAGGAAGAGGGGTAACTCCAACCTGTTTCACAACAGGAGGTAACAACCAGAGGAAGAGGGGTAACTCCAGCCTGTTTCACAACAGGAGGTAACAACCAGAGGAAGAGGGGTAACTCCAGTCTGTTTCACAACAGGAGGTAACTCCAACCAGAGGAAGAGGGGTAACTCCAGTCTGTTTCACAACAGGAGGTAACAACCAGAGGAAGAGGGGTAACTCCAACCTGTTTCACAACAGGAGGTAACAACCAGAGGAAGAGGGGTAACTCCAACCTGTTTCACAACAGGAGGTAACAACCAGAGGAAGAGGGGTAACTCCAACCTGTTTCACAACAGGAGGTAACAACCAGAGGAAGAGGGGTAACTCCAGCCTGTTTCACAACAGGAGGTAACAACCAGAGGAAGAGGGGTAACTCCAGCCTGTTTCACAACAGGAGGTAACAACCAGAGGAAGAGGGGTAACTCCAGTCTGTTTCACAACAGGAGGTAACAACCAGAGGAAGAGGGGTAACTCCAGTCTGTTTCACAACAGGAGGTAACAACCAGAGGAAGAGGGGTAACTCCAGTCTGTTTCACAACAGGAGGTAACAACCAGAGGAAGAGGGGTAACTCCAACCTGTTTCACAACAGGAGGTAACAACCAGAGGAAGAGGGGTAACTCCAGCCTGTTTCACAACAGGAGGTAACAACCAGAGGAAGAGGGGTAACTCCAGTCTGTTTCACAACAGGAGGTAACAACCAGAGGAAGAGGGGTAACTCCAGTCTGTTTCACAACAGGAGGTAACAACCAGAGGAAGAGGGGTAACTCCAACCTGTTTCACAACAGGAGGTAACAACCAGAGGAAGAGGGGTAACTCCAACCTGTTTCACAACAGGAGGTAACAACCAGAGGAAGAGGGGTAACTCCAGCCTGTTTCACAACAGGAGGTAACAACCAGAGGAAGAGGGGTAACTCCAGTCTGTTTCACAACAGGAGGTAACAACCAGAGGAAGAGGGGTAACTCCAGCCTGTTTCACAACAGGAGGTAACAACCAGAGGAAGAGGGGTAACTCCAGTCTGTTTCACAACAGGAGGTAACAACCAGAGGAAGAGGGGTAACTCCAACCTGTTTCACAACAGGAGGTAACAACCAGAGGAAGAGGGGTAACTCCAACCTGTTTCACAACAGGAGGTAACAACCAGAGGAAGAGGGGTAACTCCAGTCTGTTTCACAACAGGAGGTAACAACCAGAGGAAGAGGGGTAACTCCAGTCTGTTTCACAACAGGTGGTAACAACCAGAGGAAGAGGGGTAACTCCAACCTGTTTCACAACAGGAGGTAACAACCAGAGGAAGAGGGGTAACTCCAGTCTGTTTCACAACAGGAGGTAACAACCAGAGGAAGAGGGGTAACTCCAGTCAGTTTCACAACAGGAGGTAACAACCAGAGGAAGAGGGGTAACTCCAGTCTGTTTCACAACAGGAGGTAACAACCAGAGGAAGAGGGGTAACTCCAACCTGTTTCACAACAGGAGGTAACAACCAGAGGAAGAGGGGTAACTCCAGCCTGTTTCACAACAGGAGGTAACAACCAGAGGAAGAGGGGTAACTCTAGTCTGTTTCACAACAGGAGGTAACAACCAGAGGAAGAGGGGTAACTCCAAACTGTTTCACAACAGGAGGTAACAACCAGAGGAAGAGGGGTAACTCCAGCCTGTTTCACAACAGGAGGTAACAACCAGAGGAAGAGGGGTAACTCCAGTCTGTTTCACAACAGGAGGTAACTCCAACCAGAGGAAGAGGGGTAACTCCAACCTGTTTCACAACAGGAGGTAACAACCAGAGGAAGAGGGGTAACTGCAAACTGTTTCACAACAGGAGGTAACAACCAGAGGAAGAGGGGTAACTCCAGTCTGTTTCACAACAGGAGGTAACTCCAACCAGAGGAAGAGGGGTAACTCCAGTCTGTTTCACAACAGGAGGTAACAACCAGAGGAAGAGGGGTAACTCCAACCTGTTTCACAACAGGAGGTAACAACCAGAGGAAGAGGGGTAACTCCAACCTGTTTCACAACAGGAGGTAACAACCAGAGGAAGAGGGGTAACTCCAGTCTGTTTCACAACAGGAGGTAACAACCAGAGGAAGAGGGGTAACTCCAGTCTGTTTCACAACAGGAGGTAACAACCAGAGGAAGAGGGGTAACTCCAACCTGTTTCACAACAGGAGGTAACAACCAGAGGAAGAGGGGTAACTCCAACCTGTTTCACAACAGGAGGTAACAACCAGAGGAAGAGGGGTAACTCCAGCCTGTTTCACAACAGGAGGTAACTCCAACCAGAGGAAGAGGGGTAACTCCAGTCTGTTTCACAACAGGAGGTAACAACCAGAGGAAGAGGGGTAACTCCAACCTGTTTCACAACAGGAGGTAACAACCAGAGGAAGAGGGGTAACTCCAACCTGTTTCACAACAGGAGGTAACTCCAACCAGAGGAAGAGGGGTAACTCCAGTCTGTTTCACAACAGGAGGTAACAACCAGAGGAAGAGGGGTAACTCCAGCCTGTTTCACAACAGGAGGTAACAACCAGAGGAAGAGGGGTAACTCCAGCCTGTTTCACAACAGGAGGTAACAACCAGAGGAAGAGGGGTAACTCCAGTCTGTTTCACAACAGGAGGTAACAACCAGAGGAAGAGGGGTAACTCCAGCCTGTTTCACAACAGGAGGTAACAACCAGAGGAAGAGGGGTAACTCCAGTCTGTTTCACAACAGGAGGTAACAACCAGAGGAAGAGGGGTAACTCCAACCTGTTTCACAACAGGAGGTAACTCCAACCAGAGGAAGAGGGGTAACTCCAGTCTGTTTCACAACAGGAGGTAACAACCAGAGGAAGAGGGGTAACTCCAGTCTGTTTCACAACAGGAGGTAACTCCAACCAGAGGAAGAGGGGTAACTCCAGTCTGTTTCACAACAGGAGGTAACAACCAGAGGAAGAGGGGTAACTCCAACCTGTTTCACAACAGGAGGTAACAACCAGAGGAAGAGGGGTAACTCCAACCTGTTTCACAACAGGAGGTAACAACCAGAGGAAGAGGGGTAACTCCAACCTGTTTCACAACAGGAGGTAACAACCAGAGGAAGAGGGGTAACTCCAGCCTGTTTCACAACAGGAGGTAACAACCAGAGGAAGAGGGGTAACTCCAGCCTGTTTCACAACAGGAGGTAACAACCAGAGGAAGAGGGGTAACTCCAGTCTGTTTCACAACAGGAGGTAACAACACGAGGAAGAGGGGTAACTCCAACCTGTTTCACAACAGGAGGTAGCAACCAGAGGAAGAGGGGTAACTCCAACCTGTTTCACAACAGGAGGTAACAACCAGAGGAAGAGGGGTAACTCCAACCTGTTTCACAACAGGAGGTAACTCCAACCAGAGGAAGAGGGGTAACTCCAACCTGTTTCACAACAGGAGGTAACAACCAGAGGAAGAGGGGTAACTCCAGTCTGTTTCACAACAGGAGGTAACAACCAGAGGAAGAGGGGTAACTCCAACCTGTTTCACAACAGGAGGTAACAACCAGAGGAAGAGGGGTAACTCCAGTCTGTTTCACAACAGGAGGTAACAACCAGAGGAAGAGGGGTAACTCCAGTCTGTTTCACAACAGGAGGTAACAACCAGAGGAAGAGGGGTAACTCCAACCTGTTTCACAACAGGAGGTAACAACCAGAGGAAGAGGGGTAACTCCAGTCTGTTTCACAACAGGAGGTAACAACCAGAGGAAGAGGGGTAACTCCAACCTGTTTCACAACAGGAGGTAACTCCAACCAGAGGAAGAGGGGTAACTCCAACCTGTTTCACAACAGGAGGTAACAACCAGAGGAAGAGGGGTAACTCCAACCTGTTTCACAACAGGAGGTAACAACCAGAGGAAGAGGGGTAACTCCAGTCTGTTTCACAACAGGAGGTAACAACCAGAGGAAGAGGGGTAACTCCAGTCTGTTTCACAACAGGAGGTAACTCCAACCAGAGGAAGAGGGGTAACTCCAGCCTGTTTCACAACAGGAGGTAACAACCAGAGGAAGAGGGGTAACTCCAGTCTGTTTCACAACAGGAGGTAACAACCAGAGGAAGAGGGGTAACTCCAGCCTGTTTCACAACAGGAGGTAACAACCAGAGGAAGAGGGGTAACTCCAGTCTGTTTCACAACAGGAGGTAACAACCAGAGGAAGAGGGGTAACTCCAGCCTGTTTCACAACAGGAGGTAACAACCAGAGGAAGAGGGGTAACTCCAACCTGTTTCACAACAGGAGGTAACAACCAGAGGAAGAGGGGTAACTCCAACCTGTTTCACAACAGGAGGTAACAACCAGAGGAAGAGGGGTAACTCCAGCCTGTTTCACAACAGGAGGTAACAACCAGAGGAAGAGGGGTAACTCCAGCCTGTTTCACAACAGGAGGTAACAACCAGAGGAAGAGGGGTAACTCCAGTCTGTTTCACAACAGGAGGTAACAACCAGAGGAAGAGGGGTAACTCTAGTCTGTTTCACAACAGGAGGTAACAACCAGAGGAAGAGGGGTAACTCCAACCTGTTTCACAACAGGAGGTAACAACCAGAGGAAGAGGGGTAACTCCAACCTGTTTCACAACAGGAGGTAACAACCAGAGGAAGAGGGGTAACTCCAACCTGTTTTACAACAGGAGGTAACAACCAGAGGAAGAGGGGTAACTCTAGTCTGTTTCACAACAGGAGGTAACAACCAGAGGAAGAGGGGTAACTCCAACCTGTTTTACAACAGGAGGTAACAACCAGAGGAAGAGGGGTAACTCCAACCTGTTTTACAACAGGAGGTAACAACCAGAGGAAGAGGGGTAACTCCAACCTGTTTCACAACAGGAGGTAACAACCAGAGGAAGAGGGGTAACTCCAGCCTGTTTCACAACAGGAGGTAACAACCAGAGGAAGAGGGGTAACTCCAACCTGTTTTACAACAGGAGGTAACAACCAGAGGAAGAGGGGTAACTCTAGTCTGTTTCACAACAGGAGGTAACAACCAGAGGAAGAGGGGTAACTCCAACCTGTTTCACAACAGGAGGTAACAACCAGAGGAAGAGGGGTAACTCCAACCTGTTTCACAACAGGAGGTAACAACCAGAGGAAGAGGGGTAACTCCAGTCTGTTTCACAACAGGAGGTAGCAACCAGAGGAAGAGGGGTAACTCCAACCTGTTTCACAACAGGAGGTAGCAACCAGAGGAAGAGGGGTAACTCCAACCTGTTTCACAACAGGAGGTAGCAACCAGAGGAAGAGGGGTAACTCCAACCTGTTTCACAACAGGAGGTAACAACCAGAGGAAGAGGGGTAACTCCAACCTGTTTCACAACAGGAGGTAACTCCAACCAGAGGAAGAGGGGTAACTCCAACCTGTTTCACAACAGGAGGTAACAACCAGAGGAAGAGGGGTAACTCCAACCTGTTTCACAACAGGAGGTAACAACCAGAGGAAGAGGGATAACTCCACCCTGTTTCACAACAGGAGGTAACAACCAGAGGAAGAGGGGTAACTCCAACCTGTTTCACAACAGGAGGTAACAACCAGAGGAAGAGGGGTAACTCCAACCTGTTTCACAACAGGAGGTAACAACCAGAGGAAGAGGGGTAACTCCAACCTGTTTCACAACAGGAGGTAACAACCAGAGGAAGAGGGGTAACTCCAACCTGTTTCACAACAGGAGGTAACAACCAGAGGAAGAGGGGTAACTCCAGTCTGTTTCACAGAGAGGGGTAACGTCAGCTTTCGGTCAGTTACCATGGCAACAGACGCTCTAGAACTAACCTGGTCAGGAGCAGGTTTTTGTCAGTGAACCTGGAGTTTAGCTCTGGCTCCGCCCCCTTTCAGACGGACACGGGATTTCATTTCCTCATTCAGCGGGGGAGTTTTGGCGAAACAGTTCTGCCTTATTCCTCAGGCAAATTAGACGTGAACTTGTTTCCCTCAACATGGTGTGTCCTTGTGATAATGATCCGATTGATGAAGGTGCAGCGTTACTTCGCCAAGAATTTAATATTGGCAGACAGATCATCATCAGACCAGAGATGTACTGGCATTTCCAGACACCTTCCTTTTTGAGCGCTACGTTTTACTGCAGTTTACTGTTGCGCTGCATTTCCTTGCAAATGGCAGTTTTCTGTCCAATATTGGAGACGCAGAGCACCTGAGTAAGGACACTGTATGCAGCCAATCAGAAAGGTGTGCCTGGCCCTAAAAAGGTTTTTAACAACTTTTGTTGTTTTCACTGGAGAGAAACCTTTAAGAGTCATCAAGGAGGAGTTCCACAGGATTGCAGGTGAAGGATGAGATCCATTAAATAAATATTAAAAAACATTGTGTTAATGATATTGTGCTGCAATCTTAGAGTGGGATTACTCATTTTCCTGTCTTTCATGATTCCTAAATGTGATAGGCTGCATCGATGGAGCGTACATCCCCATCAACGCTCCTTCACAGAATGAAGCAGATTTTGTGAACAGGAAGTCCATTCCACGCCGCCTCCCTCTCTTTAGCAGCCGCTGCGCTGTTGCATTTTTTATTTTTTTTTATATGTTCATATTCGCCATATGATGGATCAATACTTCCTGCTCCATTGGCGTCAAAAACTCCGCCCTCCGCGTCTCAGTTGTCATGGTGACTCGTTGAATCGGGGCTCCATTGATGCGGTCTTGTTAGAGTCGGAGTGCACGCGCTTAACTCCAGGTGAAACTACTCTGAGTTCATCAAACTGATCAAAATCCGGTATTGTGGAACCGAAAACTCCGCGTTTTCTGTCTCAGGGTAACTCAACTCAGAGCTCGGGGTTAAGCTCAGGGCTTTGTGAAACGGACCCCTGGTATCCTCAAATCATTTAAGTTCTTTATTACTCTTCAAAGAACGAGGCTCGATAAATCAGTGTTCATGTTTTTAAAGTTTTTACAATGAATGAATACACCTTATTTGATTTTTTTTAAGTTTTCACAGTTATTGAATACGACTTAAAGGTTTAATTGCACTTTATTCTAATTTGCTTTAAAATCTGCATTTTATCTTTTAAATTTTGTCAATGAAGATCTACACTCTCTCACTTTTACTATTATGATCTGTTAAATGTGTCAAATCAGTTTTATTTATTTCAAATCTAATGGTTTGATGTGAGCCAGGAGATCTTGAGCTCAAGGGGTTTTATTTTCCTGAAAGGTTTAAAAACCCAAACTCACATTTAAAGCACAAAGTGATTTGTTTACATCAGACTGAGACATTGTGTGTGTGTGTGTGTGTGTGTGTGTGTGTGTGTGTGTGTGTGTGTGTGTGTGTGTGTGTGTGTGTGTGTGTGTCCTGACCTTGTTTCTGAACTTAACACCGTAGAACTTGTCTGCAGACTCCAGCAGCTCCGGCCTGAAGGTGGTGGTGATGAACTGGGCGTGTCCCGCCAGCTCCACGATCATATCTGAAAGAAGCACCGACAGGAATGAGAACATTACAAGCCGTTTTAGTGCAAAGGGCTCCGGTTGGGGCGACGGCCACGTCCTACCCGACACAGCCTTCCTGTGCTGGGCGTCCAGCGCCTGGTCGATCTCGTCAAAGAGGTAAAACGGAGCGGGGTCACACTTCTGGATGGCGAAGATCAGGGCCAGGGCCACCAGGGACTTCTGACCTCCGGAGAGCTGCTGCATCTCCCTCATCTCGCCCTGCTTCCCCGTGAAGGACACCTACACCGCCAGCAGGGCCACGTCAGCCTGAGCACTTCTCACACTGGGGAGGTTCGATCCAGCCACCCAGATTGTCTTTAAAGGAAGAACAAGAGCCTCACCCTGATGCCCACTCCGGTGAACTGGTCGACCGAGGGGACGCTGCTCTGTGAGCCGGAGCCTCTCTCGCTATCTGCTCCGCCCTCTCCTTCGTCCTGGGACTGACTGCCTTCGGCGTCCCCCTTCTTCATCACCAGTGTGGCTTTACCGCCCGGCACCAGCTTCTGGAAAACCTCACTGAAGTTCTTCGACACCTGAGAGGGAGGAGCAAAGACGTAGTGACATCGTGATGAAATCAACTCCTCGAGAGGAACCGGAGGACAACCAACATTTAAATGGTGTCAAACTTGATGCTAGCAAACCCTTTGCTGTCCCCACAGCTTGTGAACAGCATGTCCTGCCAGGTGACGGGAAGCAGCTGAGGGGTGGTGCTGTACCTGTTTGAAGGTGAGCTGGATGGCCTCGTACTTGCGCAGCTCCAAGACGTTCATGAGCTCCATGATGGATTTGTAGCCGCGGTCCAGCTCGTCCTGGCGTTTGATCAGCTTCTCCTTCTGCTCGGAGAAGTTGACGAACTGGTCCAGAGCTTTCTTGTTGACGTGACTGTACTTCTTCAGCTCCGTGTTGCACTGCTCCAGTTTCCTGAACAACTGGTGTGAGAGGGACGGAGGCGTCGCGTTATGTCATCACTAGCTGGAGGTGAGATCACACTGTCACAATTCATGAAAATTCATTCTGAAAAACACAAACGCTAAATCTCACATGTTGTTTAAACAGGCTTATTAATGTCCATATTAATCACTATTGCAATTTTGCACTTTTTTCCTCACACAGAGGAACTTTTGGCGTTTCTTGAAAGTTCCTTTCTTCCGGTTCCCATTTGTTTGCACGTCTTATCAACACTACTGTCGTTAAGAGGGATGTGACTTCTGAACCATTTCATTAAAGTATCTGAACAGGCTGCACTTACACCTGAAGACAGATCCGTCCATCAGTTTAAAACTGGTTCAGTCTCAGTAGTGGAAATGATAAATGCATCTGTTGGAATCACTGATGATTCTGATGCACACAAGCAAGTGTCAGTATTATTGTGAACGCTCGACCACTTCTGTAATCCACAGCACCGTCTTCCCCCGAGCAGAGTCACTATCTGGAGTGTTTATGAAGTGCTGGGCTATTTTCACTTCAGCATCGGCAAGTGGGGGGGGGGCAGACACTCTCGCTCAGACACTTGTGAAAGCTGCAGCAGAGTCCACTCGATTCAGTTGTTCCTCCTGAAGGCAGTGGAGTGAATCTATAAACCAACCACTAACTAGTGTGAGTCATGGAGAGTGGGTGGGATTGGACAGCCTCGGGCTTTTTTCCTGAAGAGACGGCGATCGGCGACTTGTCTGCCGCACAGACCGGAGGGGAGGACAGAAACTGGAAATGGTGGATTCACACTGCTGCTGTTGGCTGGTTTGAGTGGGATCATCTATTGTTTTTCACTTCAGCCTTTTGGATTTTTTTCAGTCATAGAAGCCACCTTTTTTTTAAACTGTACATTTTACAGCTGACAAACCAAAATAAAGTGTATTGTTGCTGTGGGCGGGTGTGTATGCAGATATCGGTATGAAAACACTGTGTAACTGCTCTTCTTCTTGTTTTATTCTGAGCCATCAAACAGACTGAAAAACACTTTCTTTTAACCAACATCACCTTGTACAGGATTTGACTTTTTAATTTTTGATATGTACTGTATATAGAACGTCAAGGGGTGGGCAGAGGAGTATCACTGCTTTAATGCGGTTTCACCCCGTAAAGCACTTTGTGCTGCATTTCCGTGCTAAAAGTACTACATGAATGAAGTTTGAACGATTAATTTGCTCAAGTTCAAACTCCTACATCAACTTTTCTTTTTAAGAATAAAATACCATCACCAAGCCATTTCTTTAGTTTTCTCAGGTCTTTATCTTAAGCAATACTTTGCTGTACCTACATTGTATTGTGTAAAATACTCCTGTATATACTGTGTGCATTTATCTTCAGCTTTATGCTGCTTAAGTTCCATTCAATTCAGCTCAATAGGACTTAATTTAGAGAAGACATTGTTCTGAATTCTTAAACCTCTTGGATTTCTTTGCGTTTTGTGGAATAATTGTTTTTTTAACCTACCCAGTGAATAATGGTGAAGATGAGTCTACAAGTTTCACATGCGTCGTGTACACACATTTGAATGTCATTTGTCATTTCTCTATTCGCTCATTTGGGCTGCATGCAGCTCAAACACAAGTATCTATTTGTCTGAATCACAGCTCATGTGAGTGCAGTGTGTGTGTACCTGTTTGAGTGTGAGCGTCTGGTACTTCTCGAAGGCCTCCTGAGGCAGCGAGCCCAGCTCTCGGATCTTCTTCATGCACTCCTCCTTCTTCTTGAGCAGCATGCCCTGCCTGTTGGTCATTTTCTCCAGCTCCTTGGTGTCATGGTTGATGGCGTCATTCTGCTCCTTCTCAATGTTCTTCCACCGCTCCATGCTCTTTATGTGGTCCTTTATCTCCCCCTCCGTCTTGTCGATTAGAGAATCCAGATCTGTGGGAGGAGGAGGAGGTGATGAGGTTCAGTCAGATGAGACATGACGCCATGGCCACGCCTGAACAAGTTACCTGATCTGAAAAGTGACCGACACGAACAACTGCACTGATCTCGAGACCGGCAGGATCTCAGCTTCACGTGACACAATTACTCAATTCAAGGGCGACATAAGGAAATGATATCCTTCAGAAAAGACACAGCAACAACAGGTGTATAGAATTTAATACCTGGTCATGATGAGGACGGCTCGGTGATTCTTTCTTAGTTGGTGACAAGGATGAAGAATGAGTCCATGCAAATGAATTCTATTCAGGAACAAGTGCCTTCTATCAACCTCGTCTGAGTCGCAGAAACATCAGAACATTTATACAACTGGACGAGCAGCTTGTGCACGTCAACGTCAGTGTCAGAGTGCTCAGAGTGTGAGTGAACTATCGCGGCACTTCTCACCAGCTGCTGGCGGCACAAACCGTAACTGAAACTTCAAGCTGCAAATGGAAACGCGTACCTCCAAGAGAAAGGCTCACATTCATCACGTTGGAACAGTAAGCACCATGTTCAACTGGCATGATGGGCGTTTCTCAGTGCAAAACAAGTATTCATCACATGAAATGTAAATATTGATCAACTATAACACCAAGATTTGTCTTAGATTTGCAATGATTTAAACAAATTAATTTTTCCATGATGTTATTTGAACTAGTCTGAAAGTGGTTTTTGCATCAGGCCTCAAAAGGATTTAAATATTCTCACTTTTTAATTACAAATATTGTCAATGAAATAAAGGTTCTGAAAAATGTGAAGTATTGGATTTTAAAAGTATTAATGTCTTAAAATCAGCCCAATCTTTTCACAAGTGGCTGAATACAAAAAACACATTGAAAACGTGTTTTCTCTTGATTTTTGTTTTTTTAATCCAATTTTCCTTTATTTTCCGAAACATGGAAGATTGAGACCTATAAAAAGGGTTGGGTAGTAACGGATTACATGTAACAGTGTTTGGTAATTAGGATACAAAAAATGTAACTGGAATCCATTACAGTACATGAAAAATGTGTAATCTCATTCCAGATATATTGATAAAAACTGGGATTACTGAGCAGGATTACAATAGAAAATCAGATAATAGACTAGAACTGCAGTGTGACATGATCCGTCCTCTGGCATTGTGACACTTCCTGACTCTTTCAGGCTGACCTGAGGCGTTGCCATGGAGACTGCAGCCTGCTGCTCTCATCACTATGTTTTAAAGTGGGAGGAGCCTCTTCACCTCTCTGTACAATGCTAATGACGCCTCCAGCAGTGAAAGTGTTGTGAACGTCTCACCTGAAGAAACATCTGGTAGATAAAACCTGCTGACTTTACTGAAACACACCTGGTCAACTAGTTTTATTAGCTCATAACCTGTCAGTAACCTGCCAATACCAACTAGTTTCATTAGCTCATAACCTGACAGTAACATGCCAATACCAACTAGTTTTATTAGCTCATAACCTGTCAGTATCCTGCCAATACCAACTAGTTTCATTAGCTCATAACCTGTCAGTAACCTGCCAATACCAACTAGTTTCATTAGCTCATAACCTGACAGTAACATGCCAATACCAACTAGTTTCATTAGCTCATAACCTGTCAGTAACCTGCCAATACCAACTAGTTTTATTAGCTCATAACCTGACAGTAACCTGCCAATACCAACTAGTTTTATTAGCTCATAACCTGCCAGTAACCTGTCAATACCAACTAGTTTTATTAGCTCATAACCTGCCAGTAACCTGCCAATACCAACTAGTTTTATTAGCTCATAACCTGCCAGTAATCTGTCAATACCAACTAGTTTTATTAGCTCATAACCTGCCAGTAACCTGCCAATACCAACTAGTTTTATTAGCTCATAACCTGCCAGTAACCTGCCAATACCAACTAGTTTTATTAGCTCATAACCTGCCAGTAATCTGTCAATACCAACTAGTTTTATTAGCTCATAACCTGCCAGTAATCTGTCAATACCAACTAGTTTTATTAGCTCATAACCTGCCAGTAATCTGTCAATACCAACTAGTTTTATTAGCTCATAACCTGCCAGTAACCTGCCAATACCAACTAGTTTTATTAGCTCATAACCTGCCAGTAACCTGCCAGTACCAACTAGTTTTATTAGCTCATAACCTGCCAGTAACCTGCCAATACCAACTAGTTTTATTAGCTCATAACCTGCCAGTAACCTGCCAATACCAACTAGTTTTATTAGCTCATAACCTGCCAGTAATCTGTCAATACCAACTAGTTTTATTAGCTCATAACCTGCCAGTAATCTGTCAATACCAACTAGTTTTATTAGCTCATAACCTGCCAGTAACCTGCCAATACCAACTAGTTTTATTAGCTCATAACCTGCCAGTAACCTGCCAATACCAACTAGTTTTATTAGCTCATAACCTGCCAGTAATCTGTCAATACCAACTAGTTTTATTAGCTCATAACCTGCCAGTAATCTGTCAATACCAACTAGTTTTATTAGCTCATAACCTGCCAGTAATCTGTCAATACCAACTAGTTTTATTAGCTCATAACCTGCCAGTAACCTGCCAATACCAACTAGTTTTATTAGCTCATAACCTGCCAGTAACCTGCCAATACCAACTAGTTTTATTAGCTCATAACCTGCCAGTAACCTGCCAATACCAACTAGTTTTATTAGCTCATAACCTGCCAGTAATCTGTCAATACCAACTAGTTTTATTAGCTCATAACCTGCCAGTAATCTGTCAATACCAACTAGTTTTATTAGCTCATAACCTGCCAGTAATCTGTCAATACCAACTAGTTTTATTAGCTCATAACCTGCCAGTAACCTGCCAATACCAACTAGTTTTATTAGCTCATAACCTGCCAGTAACCTGCCAATACCAACTAGTTTTATTAGCTCATAACCTGCCAGTAACCTGCCAATACCAACTAGTTTTATTAGCTCATAACCTGCCAGTAACCTGCCAGTACCAACTAGTTTTATTAGCTCATAACCTGCCAGTAACCTACCAGTACCAACTAGTTTTATTAGCTCATAACCTGCCAGTAACCTGCCAATACCAACTAGTTTTATTAGCTCATAACCTGCCAGTAACCTGCCAATACCAACTAGTTTTATTAGCTCATAACCTGCCAGTAACCTGCCAATACCAACTAGTTTAATTAGCTCATAACCTGCCAGTAACCTGCCAATACCAACTAGTTTTATAAGCTCATAACCTGCCAGTAACCTGCCAATACCAACTAGTTTTATTAGCTCATAACCTGCCAGTAACCTGCCAATACCAACTAGTTTTATTAGCTCATAACCTGCCAGTAACCTGCCAATACCAACTAGTTTTATTAGCTCATAACCTGCCAGTAACCTGCCAGTACCAACTAGTTTTATTAGCTCATAACCTGCCAGTAATCTGTCAATACCAACTAGTTTTATTAGCTCATAACCTGCCAGTAACCTGCCAATACCAACTAGTTTTATTAGCTCATAACCTGCCAGTAACCTGCCAATACCAACTAGTTTTATTAGCTCATAACCTGCCAGTAACCTGCCAATACCAACTAGTTTTATTAGCTCATAACCTGTCAGTAACCTGCCAATACCAACTAGTTTTATTAGCTCATAACCTGCCAGTAACCTGCCAATACCAACTAGTTTTATTAGCTCATAACCTGCCAGTAACCTACCAATACCAACTAGTTTTATTAGCTCATAACCTGCCAGTAACCTGCCAATACCAACTAGTTTCATTAGCTCATAACCTGCCAGTAATCTGCCAATACCAACTAGTTTTATTAGCTCATAACCTGCCAGTAACCTGCCAATACCAACTAGTTTTATTAGCTCATAACCTGCCAGGAACCTGCCAATACCAACTAGTTTTATTAGCTCATAACCTGCCAGTAACCTGCCAATACCAACTAGTTTTATTAGCTCATAACCTGCCAGTAACCTGCCAAGACCAACTAGTTTTATTAGCTCATAACCTGCCAGTAACCTGCCAATACCAACTAGTTTTATTAGCTCATAACCTGCCAGGAACCTGCCAATACCAACTAGTTTTATTAGCTCATAACCTGCCAGTAACCTGCCAATACCAACTAGTTTTATTAGCTCATAACCTGCCAGTAACCTGCCAATACCAACTAGTTTTATTAGCTCATAACCTGCCAGTAACCTGCCAATACCAACTAGTTTAATTAGCTCATAACCTGCCAGTAACCTGCCAATACCAACTAGTTTTATAAGCTCATAACCTGCCAGTAACCTGCCAGTACCAACTAGTTTTATTAGCTCATAACCTGCCAGTAACCTGCCAATACCAACTAGTTTAATTAGCTCATAACCTGCCAGTAACCTGCCAATACCAACTAGTTTTATTAGCTCATAACCTGCCAGTAACCTGCCAGTACCAACTAGTTTTATAAGCTCATAACCTGCCAGTAACCTGCCAGTACCAACTAGTTTTATTAGCTCATAACCTGCCAGTAACCTGCCAATACCAACTAGTTTTATTGGCTCATAACCTGCCAGTAACCTGCCAGTACCAACTAGTTTTATTAGCTCATAACCTGCCAGTAACCTGCCAGTACCAACTAGTTTTATTAGCTCATAACCTGCCAGTAACCTGCCAATACCAACTAGTTTTATTAGCTCATAACCTGCCAGTAACCTGCCAATACCAACTAGTTTTATTAGCTCATAACCTGCCAGTAACCTGCCAATACCAACTAGTTTTATTAGCTCATAACCTGCCAGTAATCTGTCAATACCAACTAGTTTCATTAGCTCATAACCTGCCAGTAATCTGTCAATACCAACTAGTTTTATTAGCTCATAACCTGACAGTAATCTGTCAATACCAACTAGTTTTATTAGCTCATAACCTGCCAGTAATCTGTCAATACCAACTAGTTTTATTAGCTCATAACCTGCCAGTAATCTGTCAATACCAACTAGTTTTATTAGCTCATAACCTGCCAGTAACCTGCCAATACCAACTAGTTTTATTAGCTCATAACCTGCCAGTAACCTGCCAATACCAACTAGTTTTATTAGCTCATAACCTGCCAGTAACCTGCCAATACCAACTAGTTTTATTAGCTCATAACCTGCCAGTAACCTGCCAGTACCAACTAGTTTTATTAGCTCATAACCTGCCAGTAACCTACCAGTACCAACTAGTTTTATTAGCTCATAACCTGTCAGTAACCTGCCAATACCAACTAGTTTTATTAGCTCATAACCTGCCAGTAACCTGCCAATACCAACTAGTTTTATTAGCTCATAACCTGCCAGTAACCTGCCAATACCAACTAGTTTAATTAGCTCATAACCTGCCAGTAACCTGCCAATACCAACTAGTTTTATAAGCTCATAACCTGCCAGTAACCTGCCAATACTAACTAGTTTTATTAGCTCATAACCTGCCAGTAACCTGCCAATACCAACTAGTTTTATTAGCTCATAACCTGCCAGTAACCTGCCAATACCAACTAGTTTTATTAGCTCATAACCTGCCAGTAACCTGCCAGTACCAACTAGTTTTATTAGCTCATAACCTGCCAGTAATCTGTCAATACCAACTAGTTTTATTAGCTCATAACCTGCCAGTAACCTGCCAATACCAACTAGTTTTATTAGCTCATAACCTGCCAGTAACCTGCCAATACCAACTAGTTTAATTAGCTCATAACCTGCCAGTAACCTGCCAATACCAACTAGTTTTATTAGCTCATAACCTGTCAGTAACCTGCCAATACCAACTAGTTTTATTAGCTCATAACCTGCCAGTAACCTACCAATACCAACTAGTTTTATAAGCTCATAACCTGCCAGTAACCTGCCAATACCAACTAGTTTTATAAGCTCATAACCTGCCAGTAACCTGCCAGTACCAACTAGTTTTATAAGCTCATAACCTGCCAGTAACCTGCCAGTACCAACTAGTTTTATTAGCTCATAACCTGCCAGTAACCTGCCAATACCAACTAGTTTTATTGGCTCATAACCTGCCAGTAACCTGCCAGTACCAACTAGTTTTATTAGCTCATAACCTGCCAGTAACCTGCCAGTACCAACTAGTTTTATTAGCTCATAACCTGCCAGTAACCTGCCAATACCAACTAGTTTTATTAGCTCATAACCTGCCAGTAACCTGCCAATACCAACTAGTTTTATTAGCTCATAACCTGCCAGTAACCTGCCAATACCAACTAGTTTTATTAGCTCATAACCTGCCAGTAATCTGTCAATACCAACTAGTTTCATTAGCTCATAACCTGCCAGTAATCTGTCAATACCAACTAGTTTTATTAGCTCATAACCTGCCAGTAACCTGCCAATACCAACTAGTTTTATTAGCTCATAACCTGCCAGTAACCTGCCAATACCAACTAGTTTTATTAGCTCATAACCTGCCAGTAACCTGCCAATACCAACTAGTTTTATTAGCTCATAACCTGCCAGTAACCTGCCAATACCAACTAGTTTTATTAGCTCATAACCTGCCAGTAACCTGCCAAGACCAACTAGTTTAATTAGCTCATAACCTGCCAGTACCAACTAGTTTTATAAGCTCATAACCTGCCAGTAACCTGCCAGTACCAACTAGTTTTATTAGCTCATAACCTGCCAGTAACCTGCCAATACCAACTAGTTTTATTAGCTCATAACCTGCCAGTAACCTGCCAATACCAACTAGTTTTATTAGCTCATAACCTGCCAGTAACCTGCCAATACCAACTAGTTTTATTAGCTCATAACCTGCCAGTAACCTGCCAATACCAACTAGTTTTATTAGCTCATAACCTGCCAGTAACCTGCCAATACCAACTAGTTTTATTAGCTCATAACCTGCCAGTAACCTGCCAATACCAACTAGTTTTATTAGCTCATAACCTGCCAGTAACCTGCCAATACCAACTAGTTTTATTAGCTCATAACCTGCCAGTAACCTGCCAATACCAACTAGTTTTATTAGCTCATAACCTGCCAGTAAGCTGCCAAGACCAACTAGTTTTATTAGCTCATAACCTGCCAGTAACCTGCCAATACCAACTAGTTTAATTAGCTCATAACCTGCCAGTAACCTGCCAATACCAACTAGTTTTATAAGCTCATAACCTGCCAGTAACCTGCCAGTACCAACTAGTTTTATAAGCTCATAACCTGCCAGTAACCTGCCAGTACCAACTAGTTTTATTAGCTCATAACCTGCCAGTAACCTGCAAATACCAACTAGTTTTATTAGCTCATAACCTGCCAGTAACCTACCAGTACCAACTAGTTTTATTAGCTCATAACCTGCCAGTAACCTGCCAGTACCAACTAGTTTTATTAGCTCATAACCTGCCAGTAACCTGCCAATACCAACTAGTTTTATTAGCTCATAACCTGCCAGTAATCTGCCAATACCAACTAGTTTTATTAGCTCATAACCTGCCAGTAATCTGTCAATACCAACTAGTTTTATTAGCTCATAACCTGACAGTAATCTGTCAATACCAACTAGTTTTATTAGCTCATAACCTGCCAGTAATCTGTCAATACCAACTAGTTTTATTAGCTCATAACCTGCCAGTAATCTGTCAATACCAACTAGTTTTATTAGCTCATAACCTGCCAGTAACCTGCCAATACCAACTAGTTTTATTAGCTCATAACCTGCCAGTAACCTGCCAATACCAACTAGTTTTATTAGCTCATAACCTGCCAGTAACCTGCCAATACCAACTAGTTTTATTAGCTCATAACCTGCCAGTAACCTGCCAGTACCAACTAGTTTTATTAGCTCATAACCTGCCAGTAACCTACCAGTACCAACTAGTTTTATTAGCTCATAACCTGTCAGTAACCTGCCAATACCAACTAGTTTTATTAGCTCATAACCTGCCAGTAACCTGCCAATACCAACTAGTTTTATTAGCTCATAACCTGCCAGTAACCTGCCAATACCAACTAGTTTAATTAGCTCATAACCTGCCAGTAACCTGCCAATACCAACTAGTTTTATAAGCTCATAACCTGCCAGTAACCTGCCAATACTAACTAGTTTTATTAGCTCATAACCTGCCAGTAACCTGCCAATACCAACTAGTTTTATTAGCTCATAACCTGCCAGTAACCTGCCAATACCAACTAGTTTTATTAGCTCATAACCTGCCAGTAACCTGCCAGTACCAACTAGTTTTATTAGCTCATAACCTGCCAGTAATCTGTCAATACCAACTAGTTTTATTAGCTCATAACCTGCCAGTAACCTGCCAATACCAACTAGTTTTATTAGCTCATAACCTGCCAGTAACCTGCCAATACCAACTAGTTTAATTAGCTCATAACCTGCCAGTAACCTGCCAATACCAACTAGTTTTATTAGCTCATAACCTGTCAGTAACCTGCCAATACCAACTAGTTTTATTAGCTCATAACCTGCCAGTAACCTACCAATACCAACTAGTTTTATAAGCTCATAACCTGCCAGTAACCTGCCAATACCAACTAGTTTTATAAGCTCATAACCTGCCAGTAACCTGCCAGTACCAACTAGTTTTATAAGCTCATAACCTGCCAGTAACCTGCCAGTACCAACTAGTTTTATTAGCTCATAACCTGCCAGTAACCTGCCAATACCAACTAGTTTTATTGGCTCATAACCTGCCAGTAACCTGCCAGTACCAACTAGTTTTATTAGCTCATAACCTGCCAGTAACCTGCCAGTACCAACTAGTTTTATTAGCTCATAACCTGCCAGTAACCTGCCAATACCAACTAGTTTTATTAGCTCATAACCTGCCAGTAACCTGCCAATACCAACTAGTTTTATTAGCTCATAACCTGCCAGTAACCTGCCAATACCAACTAGTTTTATTAGCTCATAACCTGCCAGTAATCTGTCAATACCAACTAGTTTCATTAGCTCATAACCTGCCAGTAATCTGTCAATACCAACTAGTTTTATTAGCTCATAACCTGCCAGTAACCTGCCAATACCAACTAGTTTTATTAGCTCATAACCTGCCAGTAACCTGCCAATACCAACTAGTTTTATTAGCTCATAACCTGCCAGTAACCTGCCAGTACCAACTAGTTTTATTAGCTCATAACCTGCCAGTAACCTACCAGTACCAACTAGTTTTATTAGCTCATAACCTGTCAGTAACCTGCCAATACCAACTAGTTTTATTAGCTCATAACCTGCCAGTAACCTGCCAATACCAACTAGTTTTATTAGCTCATAACCTGCCAGTAACCTGCCAATACCAACTAGTTTAATTAGCTCATAACCTGCCAGTAACCTGCCAATACCAACTAGTTTTATAAGCTCATAACCTGCCAGTAACCTGCCAATACTAACTAGTTTTATTAGCTCATAACCTGCCAGTAACCTGCCAATACCAACTAGTTTTATTAGCTCATAACCTGCCAGTAACCTGCCAATACCAACTAGTTTTATTAGCTCATAACCTGCCAGTAACCTGCCAGTACCAACTAGTTTTATTAGCTCATAACCTGCCAGTAATCTGTCAATACCAACTAGTTTTATTAGCTCATAACCTGCCAGTAACCTGCCAATACCAACTAGTTTTATTAGCTCATAACCTGCCAGTAACCTGCCAATACCAACTAGTTTAATTAGCTCATAACCTGCCAGTAACCTGCCAATACCAACTAGTTTTATTAGCTCATAACCTGTCAGTAACCTGCCAATACCAACTAGTTTTATTAGCTCATAACCTGCCAGTAACCTACCAATACCAACTAGTTTTATAAGCTCATAACCTGCCAGTAACCTGCCAATACCAACTAGTTTTATAAGCTCATAACCTGCCAGTAACCTGCCAGTACCAACTAGTTTTATAAGCTCATAACCTGCCAGTAACCTGCCAGTACCAACTAGTTTTATTAGCTCATAACCTGCCAGTAACCTGCCAATACCAACTAGTTTTATTGGCTCATAACCTGCCAGTAACCTGCCAGTACCAACTAGTTTTATTAGCTCATAACCTGCCAGTAACCTGCCAGTACCAACTAGTTTTATTAGCTCATAACCTGCCAGTAACCTGCCAATACCAACTAGTTTTATTAGCTCATAACCTGCCAGTAACCTGCCAATACCAACTAGTTTTATTAGCTCATAACCTGCCAGTAACCTGCCAATACCAACTAGTTTTATTAGCTCATAACCTGCCAGTAATCTGTCAATACCAACTAGTTTCATTAGCTCATAACCTGCCAGTAATCTGTCAATACCAACTAGTTTTATTAGCTCATAACCTGCCAGTAACCTGCCAATACCAACTAGTTTTATTAGCTCATAACCTGCCAGTAACCTGCCAATACCAACTAGTTTTATTAGCTCATAACCTGCCAGTAACCTGCCAATACCAACTAGTTTTATTAGCTCATAACCTGCCAGTAACCTGCCAATACCAACTAGTTTTATTAGCTCATAACCTGCCAGTAACCTGCCAAGACCAACTAGTTTAATTAGCTCATAACCTGCCAGTACCAACTAGTTTTATAAGCTCATAACCTGCCAGTAACCTGCCAGTACCAACTAGTTTTATTAGCTCATAACCTGCCAGTAACCTGCCAATACCAACTAGTTTTATTAGCTCATAACCTGCCAGTAACCTGCCAATACCAACTAGTTTTATTAGCTCATAACCTGCCAGTAACCTGCCAATACCAACTAGTTTTATTAGCTCATAACCTGCCAGTAACCTGCCAATACCAACTAGTTTTATTAGCTCATAACCTGCCAGTAACCTGCCAATACCAACTAGTTTTATTAGCTCATAACCTGCCAGTAACCTGCCAATACCAACTAGTTTTATTAGCTCATAACCTGCCAGTAACCTGCCAATACCAACTAGTTTTATTAGCTCATAACCTGCCAGTAACCTGCCAATACCAACTAGTTTTATTAGCTCATAACCTGCCAGTAAGCTGCCAAGACCAACTAGTTTTATTAGCTCATAACCTGCCAGTAACCTGCCAATACCAACTAGTTTAATTAGCTCATAACCTGCCAGTAACCTGCCAATACCAACTAGTTTTATAAGCTCATAACCTGCCAGTAACCTGCCAGTACCAACTAGTTTTATAAGCTCATAACCTGCCAGTAACCTGCCAGTACCAACTAGTTTTATTAGCTCATAACCTGCCAGTAACCTGCAAATACCAACTAGTTTTATTAGCTCATAACCTGCCAGTAACCTACCAGTACCAACTAGTTTTATTAGCTCATAACCTGCCAGTAACCTGCCAGTACCAACTAGTTTTATTAGCTCATAACCTGCCAGTAACCTGCCAATACCAACTAGTTTTATTAGCTCATAACCTGCCAGTAACCTGCCAATACCAACTAGTTTTATTAGCTCATAACCTGCCAGTAACCTGCCAATACCAACTAGTTTTATTAGCTCATAACCTGCCAGTAACCTGCCAATACCAACTAGTTTTATTAGCTCATAACCTGCCAGTAACCTGCCAATACCAACTAGTTTTATTAGCTCATAACCTGCCAGTAACCTGCCAATACCAACTAGTTTTATTAGCTCATAACCTGCCAGTAACCTGCCAATACCAACTAGTTTTATTAGCTCATAACCTGCCAGTAACCTGCCAATACCAACTAGTTTTATTAGCTCATAACCTGCCAGTAACCTGCCAGTACCAACTAGTTTTATAAGCTCATAACCTGCCAGTAACCTGCCAGTACCAACTAGTTTTATTAGCTAATAACCTGCCAGTAACCTGCCAATACCAACTAGTTTTATTAGCTCATAACCTGCCAGTAACCTACCAATACCAACTAGTTTTATTAGCTCATAACCTGCCAGTAACCTGCCAATACCAACTAGTTTTATTAGCTCATAACCTGCCAGTAACCTGCCAATACCAACTAGTTTTATTAGCTCATAACCTGCCAGTAACCTGCCAATACCAACTAGTTTTATTAGCTCATAACCTGCCAGTAACCTGCCAATACCAACTAGTTTTATTAGCTCATAACCTGCCAGTAACCTGCCAATACCAACTAGTTTTATTAGCTCATAACCTGCCAGGAACCTGCCAATACCAACTAGTTTTATTAGATCATAACCTGCCAGTAACCTGCCAATACCAACTAGTTTTATTAGCTCATAACCTGCCAGTAACCTGCCAAGACCAACTAGTTTAATTAGCTCATAACCTGCCAGTACCAACTAGTTTTATAAGCTCATAACCTGCCAGTAACCTGCCAGTACCAACTAGTTTTATTAGCTCATAACCTGCCAGTAACCTGCCAATACCAACTAGTTTTATTAGCTCATAACCTGCCAGTAACCTGCCAATACCAACTAGTTTTATTAGCTCATAACCTGCCAGTAACCTGCCAATACCAACTAGTTTTATTAGCTCATAACCTGCCAGTAACCTGCCAATACCAACTAGTTTTATTAGCTCATAACCTGCCAGTAACCTGCCAATACCAACTAGTTTTATTAGCTCATAACCTGCCAGTAACCTGCCAATACCAACTAGTTTTATTAGCTCATAACCTGCCAGTAACCTGCCAATACCAACTAGTTTTATTAGCTCATAACCTGCCAGTAAGCTGCCAAGACCAACTAGTTTTATTAGCTCATAACCTGCCAGTAACCTGCCAATACCAACTAGTTTAATTAGCTCATAACCTGCCAGTAACCTGCCAATACCAACTAGTTTTATAAGCTCATAACCTGCCAGTAACCTGCCAGTACCAACTAGTTTTATAAGCTCATAACCTGCCAGTAACCTGCCAGTACCAACTAGTTTTATTAGCTCATAACCTGCCAGTAACCTGCAAATACCAACTAGTTTTATTAGCTCATAACCTGCCAGTAACCTACCAGTACCAACTAGTTTTATTAGCTCATAACCTGCCAGTAACCTGCCAGTACCAACTAGTTTTATTAGCTCATAACCTGCCAGTAACCTGCCAATACCAACTAGTTTTATTAGCTCATAACCTGCCAGTAACCTGCCAATACCAACTAGTTTTATTAGCTCATAACCTGCCAGTAACCTGCCAATACCAACTAGTTTTATTAGCTCATAACCTGCCAGTAACCTGCCAATACCAACTAGTTTTATTAGCTCATAACCTGCCAGTAACCTGCCAATACCAACTAGTTTTATTAGCTCATAACCTGCCAGTAACCTGCCAATACCAACTAGTTTTATTAGCTCATAACCTGCCAGTAACCTGCCAATACCAACTAGTTTTATTAGCTCATAACCTGCCAGTAACCTGCCAATACCAACTAGTTTTATTAGCTCATAACCTGCCAGTAACATGCCAATACCAACTAGTTTTATTAGCTCATAACCTGCCAGTAACCTGCCAGTACCAACTAGTTTTATAAGCTCATAACCTGCCAGTAACCTGCCAGTACCAACTAGTTTTATTAGCTAATAACCTGCCAGTAACCTGCCAATACCAACTAGTTTTATTAGCTCATAACCTGCCAGTAACCTACCAATACCAACTAGTTTTATTAGCTCATAACCTGCCAGTAACCTGCCAATACCAACTAGTTTTATTAGCTCATAACCTGCCAGTAACCTGCCAATACCAACTAGTTTTATTAGCTCATAACCTGCCAGTAACCTGCCAATACCAACTAGTTTTATTAGCTCATAACCTGCCAGTAACCTGCCAATACCAACTAGTTTTATTAGCTCATAACCTGCCAGTAACCTGCCAATACCAACTAGTTTTATTAGCTCATAACCTGCCAGGAACCTGCCAATACCAACTAGTTTTATTAGATCATAACCTGCCAGTAACCTGCCAATACCAACTAGTTTTATTAGCTCATAACCTGCCAGTAACCTGCCAAGACCAACTAGTTTAATTAGCTCATAACCTGCCAGTAACCTGCCAATACCAACTAGTTTTATAAGCTCATAACCTGCCAGTAACCTGCCAGTACCAACTAGTTTTATTAGCTCATAACCTGCCAGTAACCTGCCAATACCAACTAGTTTTATTAGCTCATAACCTGCCAGTAACCTGCCAATACCAACTAGTTTTATTAGCTCATAACCTGCCAGTAACCTACCAATACCAACTAGTTTTATTAGCTCATAACCTGCCAGTAACCTGCCAATACCAACTAGTTTTATTAGCTCATAACCTGCCAGTAACCTGCCAATACCAACTAGTTTTATTAGCTCATAACCTGCCAGTAACCTGCCAATACCAACTAGTTTTATTAGCTCATAACCTGCCAGTAACCTGCTAATACCAACTAGTTTTATTAGCTCATAACCTGCCAGTAATCTGTCAATACCAACTAGTTTTATTAGCTCATAACCTGCCAGTAACCTGCCAGTACCAACTAGTTTTATTAGCTCATAACCTGCCAGTAACCTGCCAATACCAACTAGTTTTATTAGCTCATAACCTGCCAGTAACCTGCCAATACCAACTAGTTTTATTAGCTCATAACCTGCCAGTAACCTACCAGTACCAGTACTGGTGGTGATGGTAGGAAGACGTTCTCAATACGTTTAGAGGATCTCAGGTTTTAGGATTCATTGGGGCGACACGTGACATAAGTCACCAGTCAACCAGTCTGCTGGTTGACTGAGTAGCAGGTTGTTAGTTATCAATCAGTGATTCATGCTGCCAGAGAGAGAGAGAGAGAGAGAGAGAGAGAGAGAGAGAGAGAGAGAATCAGTGTTCGACACCTGATTGTTACTGAGTTTTGATTTCGTTCTAAACTTGTTCAGAGTAATTAGAGTACAAGACGAGTCAACACACTGAACAGACAGTCTATTCTTTCTTTTTCTGTTTGCTGGTGAAGTAATCCAAAAGTAACTAAAAGTACTCTGGTACGTTACTTTTTTATTTTAGTATTTAGAGTAAGTTACCAATTACGTTTTTGACAAGTAACTTGTAACTGTAACTGATTAGTTTTCAAGTAACCTCCCTCCCAACCCTCGCTGGCCTTTGTAAAGCTCCGTGGAGGAAGGAGGAGGTATGGTGCGTTTGCTCCGCAGGTCTTTACACCAACACGTACCTTCTGATCGAGAGAGAGTGTCTTTGACGCGCTTGTTGATGCCATCCAGCTCCGACGTGGTGGCGGTGAGCACCGTGCCTCCCTCCGTCTCTCGCAGCTCGTTGAGCTCCTGGATCAATGCAAATGAGACGACGTCAAGAAGGAGCGACGTGCAAATTCAAAGGCGCCTCGTGTGACTTGTTTGCATGGAAGCGGCGAGTTCAACACTCTTTATTAACAACAACATACACCGTCAGCGCATTATGCCAACTGAATGATCTATTGGCTGGCAACAAAAGGATGAAATGCATACGTATTTAATTTACATGACAGAGGTGATTAAAACAAACGGTTATACAACAGTGTTACACTGAGCCACGTTATGAAGAGTATACCTGCTCCACTTGGTCCAAACGCTTCCGTAAGTTCTCATTGAGGTACGTTTCCACTCTGGTCATGATGCCCTCCAGCTTTATTCTCTCATTCAACAGCTGTCTGTTGTCCTGTGAGTGGACAAACACACACACGTTACGTATGTGAAGAACTTGGGACAGATTTACTTTGATGAAATGGTGTCATCAGGCTGGAAAACTGAGGAATGAATACATTGATTCTGAATTGTTTGCCGCCTCGGACAAAGTCTCCTTTCCTACAAACAAAGCAACATACAATGTACGGTTTCATCATCACCAGCCATAGCTGCCGTTACCCATAAAAACATAAAACAGAACAATATGCCAAAAAAAAAGCTGAACCAACAACCCCTTTTGTGTTTGTACTTGAGTCCAATAAATTGTTCCATTACCACGTGAAAACAAAGCCCGGCGCCACTCAGAGTAATATAATCTGTTAACTGCTCACAGTGCAGAACCACACATGATGTGGAGGCGAAGCTGTTGTGCAACATTAGCAGGAGCGGCTTGGAGTTCAGAGCCAGGAGCATCTGGCAGTGGAAGGGAAAGAGAAGCATCCCACACACAGCTGGCATCTGCTACTCTCACCTCAGTCCCATCGTTTCAATGTACATGCATGTAGAATGAATGGAAACAGACAACTGGCATTATTGTGCTCTGCTGGATGTAAATGTGTGAGTGGCTGCACCGTCACAGCTTCAATAGTTTTCTCAAAGCTGTTTTTCAGGCTCTTCCCTGTAAATAGTTCAGAAAAAAGGAGTGGTCTAACATTCAGGGTCTTATATTCGGTATCCAACATTGAGATTTCAGCAGAACAGGCTGAGGAGCCTGTACACTGGATATAAAACTAATGCCACTGATGTCAAACTCTTATAAAGTGTGCTGTAGGTTTTGCAGGATTTTTCTGACCTGTTGCAACTGCCGAATCTCATCATTGAGGTCGTCGACGCGCCTCTGGTCCTCCAGGCTGAGCTGAGACAGCAGGTCTGTGCCCAGTTCGGCCTTCAGGGACTCCCTGGTGGACTCCATGGCGTGGAGGCTGGCCTCCAAACTCTGGAGACTCCGTTGCTGAAGAGGATGGACAGGGACGATGGGTTGGACAGCAGGGGACAGCACACAGAGACACCGTCAGGACCACACGTTTCAAGGAAAGCAGTAAATATTTCATTCACTTTGCTCTCAGTGGCCTTCAACCTTGACCATGTATTTGACTTAAATTCTGCCAACAGCAGCATCTTTTAACCTTGGGCATGAATGTCTTCTCCGACTGCTGCCTCTTCTCCTTCAGCATCTTCATTTCTGACAGAATACTGTCTCGAGAGGCCTTAAACTTCCTCTGCTGAGTCTCGATCTGCTGCATCTGGTTCATCAGCTGGTCGATTTCATTGTTAATGCGTAAAAACAACAGTTAAGGACAACACTGTAGGCGACACATGAGTAATATTATTTTCTTTCAGAAGACACTTGGGGAACTCAATTGACAAAACTAACTTCAGACTGTATTTCTATCTTTTTCTAGAATGAATTGGAGGATGTGCCCAAAAATTCTTATCATCATTGATACATGAGTAGTGCTACATTTATCCTACAAAAGACTTGAATGACATCCTGTCATGTACCTCATAAGGTTCGTAGACCTCTGTTAGTTTGTCCAGTCTGTTTATCTCACAGTGCAAAACACACACTTGAGGTTTAGTTTTACATGCAAATGCACTGATGTGTGAATGAATATATCTGTATTTGCCACCAGCTGCCATTCCCATACAACTATAAATACAGTTATTATTATTTCCCAACAGTCACCTCATATCAGAAGTGCTGTATTAATCAGAGCTGGAAAATGTGGAAGAGAAGAATGACGCTGATTGACAGGGAGCCATAGAAACTGCCGGATATGAAACCTCTTCCAAAACTGGTAAAACATCTGAAACCTGCTCAATCATTTCTCATCAAATCTGTGACCTTTACAATGCTACAGCTGAAAAGGCAATTTTACAAGGTGAACCATTTATTTATCAACATCAGCATTTTAGACATCAGGCTTTTAGAGCAGCAGTCATTTTTCTTATTTATTTCATTAAAAGGAAAAGTGAGCCAGGACAGTGATACCGTGTTGTGATAAGCAAAAACTCATTCAAGCACAATCATTGCTAATAACTATCCTTGTGTCTATTAGTGTTGATGTCACACTTGTCTGGTAATTGTCTCCTGACTCATGATCATCAATTGTGTGACCGACTTGACCATTAATGTGGTAACAGTGAGCAACAATTCTTGCCTTTGTTCCACCCCACTTCAAGGCAACATTATCAAGGAGTCCTTTGGCTTTTTAGTCCCAAGTGCTTCAATGATGTGACGAGCGGCGACGCCATCTTTGATACCAAGGTAGAAGGTAGAAGGTTAAGAAGGGTGGCACGTACTCATCAAGAGAACTTAACAGGCCGGCTCATTGAGCTTTGAGGAGGGTGGCACTGCTCTGAGATTACATGGAACACAATGAACACCCAGGATGGGAAATCCTCTGATCAGTTGATTGATTCCGTTGTAACCAGAGTAACTTAGCAAAAAGTCTCAATAGCGCTGAGAAAAGACGAAAAATCAAGATGTTTTTACATCAATCGATGAGCATGTTCACATTGCAGGTAGATGCGACTCAATCCTGATTTATGCTCAGTGACTCATACTCGACCTGTATAGTGACCATGTGAAACCTACAATACCTCCTCATGCTGTCGAGATTTTGTCTGTCAGCTCGTATTTAACAGCCTCTTGTAAGTGGATCTACACGGTCTGAACAGTGTTGCCAGATATGACTGGTATCCCCCAGTTAGGGAGCCAAATGCTCTTACTTTTTTCTTTCTTTATTTCATGCATTCATGTGTTCATGGCGTGTTATTATGCATATATTAGGTTTAGAGTTTTAACATGATTTCTATCCAGGCTGAGAATTGGGCTGGACACAGTGAGTCACACAGCAGTCTGAGAAGACGTCCAGTTTAAAACGTAATGTGAATGATCACATGAAAGAAAAATGGATCCCAATTGGGACTGAATTGAGCGTCATGGTGTGCAGCGTAATGGAGTGCCAGGGCAGATCCAGGATGGCATCTTAAGATGGCTGTAATCCCTGCTTATCGACAGGATGGCAATGGAGAGTGAGCAACAAGAGGCTCTTAAATGATTGAACTGTTCTGTGACTCAGTGCTGCAGGAGTGAAGGGCGGGCAGCAAGTCATTACCACAGTTCTACGTTATACAGGTGCGCAAACACATTTAATTACAGCCAAGCAGAAGTGAACCACATGATGGCGTGCCGTCCAGCAGTGAGTCATGGCTCTGGCCAGTGTGATCCTCCATACGCTAATCCATCCTGACCTACCTAAACCCCGGCGCTGCAGCCGAGTCAGCTTCCTGCTCGTTCTGAGGAAGCGGCATAACCAAGAAGGGTTTAATCCCCACCTGAAGAAAAGCTCAGCCGTTTGACATCCCTCACTGCCTGGCAGCAGGTGCTCACTTTATTTTACACAGCAAAGCATTCGGAGGCAATGAGAAGTTGTGTGTTGCCCCTAATATGGTTATGGATTTTATATTATAGTCTATAATGACTGCATGAGAGGAATGCTTGCACCAATTGTGATTTAAAAATATCATGTAGTTCATTAAATCTTACATTATATTCTATTAAACTCTTGACACCCAGAAGCTAAAGCTGACTTTTCAAAGACAAATATCCTCTCTCACTACATATACACACACATATATATATGTGACTCAGCCGTGATGCTCCCATCAATAAATCTCAGTGGGAGAAATTGTGTGTTGCTAATGAAATTTTAATCTGTTCAAGCTTTGGTGAAACTGCATGACTCATTGTCCAAAAAACTCATCTCAAACTTAGTCGACAGAAAGAGAATGAATAAAACATTTTTCATGTTTTCCCCCCATTTGAAATGCTTTCAGATTTCTTTGTCAGTAATAGGAGACAAAAGTTAGAGAAACTCGCCCAGCTAACTCTTCTGCAATCAAATAATACCCCAACACTTTGTGCCTGAGCTCCAACTTGCTAGATTTCGCTGTAATAATACTGTCATGGCCATATTCATCAGGTTTTAATGGAAAGGATATGTTCGATGTTTCTGCGCAGATTTTCATTGAGCTTGGCTTCCAGTTCTCCGAGCTCCTCCTCAGCCTTCCTCATGTCCTTCTGGAGCTCCAGTCGGGACTTTCTGGTGTCGTAGTAGCCTCCTGTCAGAGCTCCACGGTGGCTCACTTGGTCGCCTTGAAAGCAGCAAACATGACAATGAAGTCCTGATCGAGTAAGTCAACTAAAGATAATTCTAATTTGCAGGCTTTTATTGAGCAATATCCACAATTCCTAAATGCATGGGCCCTCTGGGAGAGACGCCTCTTGACATGGACGGCATGGCTCGGCTGGGAGAGCAATCGTCTCCCAATCAGTTGGTTGCAGGTTTGATTTCCATCAATTCCTTGGGCTAGACACTGAAATTGCTCCCCACTGAAGTGACAGAGACTTGCATGGCTGCAAACGTGTATGAATGTGTGAACATTTATGTCGCAACTGATAAACAACTTCCTCAGAAGTGCATCAGCAAGACGCCACAAATGTTGTTGATCTCATCGATCCAGTGATCGATGCAACTCAAGAGTTTAACAGTTTCAATATGAACTAAATACAGACAAGAACTAATCTGTGTGGTAGTAAAGCTATTTTGAAGTGCTCAAAAGTATTAAATGGCAAGATGGCATTCCTTATACATCACATTTGCATTGCTTCAGTAGACTTTACAGGTTTGGTCAGTCACACCCACTGAGCCATGTGGACAACTGCCATGCAAGGCAACATTCACTGATCTGGCCTGGTTGAGTGTTCGCAGAGTCGTTTATCAACAATCAACTGCAGGACAAGCTTGTAAAATGTCATTCCTGAAACAACTTGATCAGCGTTACTGTGTGTTCTCGCAGATGTAACCTTTTAGTTTGAAGCGCCACTTTTAGTTTTGATTGTCAAATGACTTCTCATGTCCGGTATCTTTAGGTACGTTTGTGGAAAGGGGTGAGGTTTTTCTTATTTCAACTTACCCTCCAGTGTTATACAGTCCATGGTGAAGGCTCGAGCCAGCTGGGTGGAAACCTCCATGCTACGACAGATCAGGGTTTTCCCAAACACGTGCTTGAAGGCCTTGTCGAAGTTGGAGCTGTACCGCAGCTTGCTGATCATTGGAATAGCATCCTTTTTGGCAAAATAAACAAGTTAATCTTATCACAGGACGACATGGAATTACTACTGGAGTTAGCTACAGGATAAGCCACAAAATAGGGGTTCATTTTGGACTAACAACACTTAAACACAATATATGTTACATATAGCTCTAACGCCCCTACCTAAATAGGGATGTGGTGTAAAGATGTTTGGAGCTTACATTGGTTTCTGGGTAGGCCGTGTCTCTGACATCCAGCTTGGTCAGTGGAAGAAATGTCACTTCACCAGGCAGGTTCATTTTGTTAAACTCCATGAGAATTTTAGTGCTGACCTCATCCGTCTCCACAATGTGGTAGAACAACCTAAAAAAACAAAACATGTTTAATACAAAACGTGGTAGAAGACTCCAAGAAGCGAACAATGACCTTTTCTCGTTTGAGTGGAGGCAAAATGAAGAAGTACAGAGATAATTAATTCGAAAGGTGAATTGTATGCTGGTGTTCTGTATGAAAAAAGCTTCCAAGATGTGAAAGCAGAGCTCACCTGGTTCCAGCAGTCACCTCCACACAGGTGTAGAAGGCAGGCTCACACTCAAAGTTATTCATGACAATGCCGTGGTAACCGTTGATGACATGCTGGTTGATGCCTTTCCTTCTGAAATGCTCCAGGACTTTGTTGATGCTGTCGATACCATTCAGGATTGCCTGGGGAAAAAGAAAAAAGAGAAATTCAAAAAGAAAATATCCACTGTATTTCAGGTTTGTCATTTAGTAGCCGACTTGTAATGTTAACAAGCCTGAAATAGGGATGGGGAGGTTGGTTCTAAACCAATGTCCCACCATTTAGCAATGTTTCTCCCGGATCTTGGGGGGGGGGGCTCCTGGTTTGGATGGACAGCTGACTGAGGGTGACCCCCAGGGCCAGAAATATAGGAGATGGTCCCGGGTGTGTGTGTGTGTGTGTGCTCTATATACGAGTGTCTGTTGTCTTGCGTGAGTATGTGTGTGTGTGCCTGGGAGGTCGGAAGCATTTATCTCCCCCTCAAGTGTGTGTGTCAGTGTGTGCGTGTTGGGGGGAGGTGGGTATGGGTGTATACCCATCATATCAGGGGGTGGAAGGTGGAGGGTGTGGGATACGGTTCTCCTGGGGCTGGAAGGGTGGATGTGCTCCAGCCGGGCCCGAATGGGCCTTCGTTCTTCCTAGTCTGGGGGGGGCTTGGTTGGGGTGGCCAGCTCCCCGGGGGGTGCAGATCGGGGGGGGGGGGGGGGGGGGGGGCTCCCTGCACTCTCGGTCTGGTGCCTTTTGGGTTGGGGCATGGCTCTCCGGGGTGGTTTACAATCATGTTACTGTCTAGATAGAGCTGCTCGGGCTGGTTTAATCTAGACAATCATGTTACTGTCTAGATAGAGCTGCTCGGGCTGGTTTAATCTAGACAATCATGTTACTGTCTAGATAGAGCTGCTCGGGCTGGTTTAATCTAGAAAATCATGTTACTGTCTAGATAGAGCTGCTCGGGCTGGTTTAATCTAGAAAATCATGTTACTGTCTAGATAGAGCTGCTCAGGCTGGTTTAATCTAGAAAATCATGTTACTGTCTAGATAGAGCAGCTCAGGTTGGTTTAATCTAGACAATCATGTTACTGTCTAGATAGAGCTGCTCGGGCTGGTTTAATCTAGAAAATCATGTTACTGTCTAGATAGAGCTGCTCAGGCTGGTTTAATCTCACAACAGTTGGAAAATATGTGGATCAGTGTGATTACTGTAAATAAGCTATGTAGCACAAACAAGGGTATTGTATGTTGTCCCCCACCCCCCACTCTCTTTCCTCTCAATCTTCTCTCTCTCTCTAAGCGTTCCCCCCGGTCATGTACAGCAGCCATGCCAACTTCTAATAAAGCAGCAACATGGGGAGACTCTTAGTCTCTTCCTGTTGCAAGAGTAAAAACTGTTCCGACATTGGAAGACTCTCAATCAAATCATATTGTCTGACCAAGCTGCTGAACAGGACAAAGGTTAAAAAACTTTTTTGAAAAAGCAATGTTTCTACCCTATCAGGTTGGCAACTTTTCAATAATCCTCCGGGGAAACAAAGCAGCAATCACCTCCTCAGCAGTGGCTTTAACAAACTAACTCATTCTGCAGTATGATAGGCAAACCTGAAAGAAATCTGTATAATCTCTATAATGTCCAAGGTAAAGACACAATGAAAATAATAAAATGGGAGAAGAAATTAAGAGTCTCTCAAACTGGATTGGATGAGTCAGACAGAAGCAGAGTAAGAAAATAAATGCAGGAGATTTGTCTGTGAAGCATCAAACGGCCTCCTTTCATCTCAGCAGACATTATTCAGAAATGATATTTGATTGATGTAAATGCCCAGAAGACATGACTGGATGAGGCAGAGAGGAGTGAGTCATATGTAAATGTAGCATGCTATCACAAGGTTCCAGTGGCAGGGCCAGTGAATGATTCTATTTGATATACCTATCCTGACAACTGGCTGAGTCACAAAGCGAGTCCACCGCAGTATTGCGTGCCGATTCCATTCTCACCGTTATTCAGTTTGTAAATACAAGTATGAAAGTTTCTGACATGTATCATGGGTTGCAAATATCACTCTGCGAAAAAAGGAAAGATGTGCAGATGTGCAGATGTGCTGTAAAACCCCTCACCACACACTTTATACACTTTTCTCAGACAGGAATGAACATTTTCTCACATTTCTCTTGTTTAAACACCCAAAGTTCAACCCTTGGTAGATTTTAAAACATAAACATTCCTCTGCCTTCTGGCTGCGACTGCAGGTTCCTGTGTCGGTGCAGAAGGTTTTGTCCACATTGTGGGTTTGTCAGGAACAAAACTTGTAAACATGCAGCACTTCAGAGTCTCACTGCTGTTGATCAGACTTTGATGTATATTTGGTCCAACGCCTTCGTGTACATGAGACATGAGGCACGAAGGTTGTTGACAAGGGTCTATAGTCCTTTAGCCAATCACGACACAGAATACAATGTGCAGGTTCTGCAGAACACTGTGCGCTGTTTGAAAAAAAAAAAAAAAAGCATGCAAAATTGCACACAAAAAATCAAATCGGCGAAACAGCGAGGCTGTGAAAGGTGAACCGCGTCACGGTGAGGGACCACTGTACACGTAATACATTTAGCGCAGTGCCATTCACTTTGCCATCAGCCCCCCCGAGGAAGATTTTCCATTTCCATGCTCACAGACATATCTTCCACCGGTGTGCAGGCGGAAGCGCAGGCTATCCTGGAGTTCCATTATGCAAGTGGATAATGCTGCAGTGATGCGCAGTGACACGAACCTTGCCAGTGGCTGCTCTCAAGAGCTGCTGCTTCTTCTCCAGGTCCTCTCGCTTGGCTGCCAGGGCCTGCTGCTCCGCGTTCTCCTCACGCCACAGGTAGCTGGAGACACACCGTCACACTGATGTCACCACAAGGACAGAAACCCCAATGCAGTCCAGGTACGGACAGGAAGAGCAGTCGGCCATTGAAAATGCCACTGAATTATAACACCATCGACAGAAAAGTGAACAAAAGCAATAGAGAATTTCAGCTTGCTATTCATTGGAATATATTGGGGTTTTTTTTCTTGGTTGCTAATAAATATTCACATTTAAATAATCAAAGCAACACAACTGCCAAAACAGGCCCCTCCTTGTTTCCATTAGGGTGAATGTGTTAGTGTTCATGTTTTAGGAACAATAACAGCGTGCAGCTGCAGGTCTTCAATCAATGGGAGCCGTCATTTGTTTGCCTTTTCACCCACGAGAATAAATACAATTATTCGAAAGGTGCACAGTGGAAATAAGTTAGATGGAAAGTCCTCATAGTAATGTTCATGACAGTAATCAGGGTTTTGCTGTAATTAATGAACTTTTTTTCAAAGCCAACTAAAGAACAAGCCCTATTTTTATGTTATTTAATATCTCATATCTTAATGAGTGTCATCTCAAATTAAATGGCAAGGAAAGAATGTCAATATTACTTTTAATGTGTGTTAGATAGCAGAGAATTAAAGATTTATTTTACTAACAACAGCACAATTCATCTTCCTTCAATAATCTTTAAAAAAACCAAACAAACAAAACATGACAGAAGTGTTGGAGGTGCTGTTTTGTCTGCACATAAAAATATACAAACAATGACTTTAAGTTCAGGCTTCATTTTAGCCCGACGTCTAAAAACATCTCACTTTCTTTCACTCTGCAGCTCATCTTTCTTGTTCTTCACTTCATAGTACTTCTTGTCCAGCTCCTCCACACGAGTCTTGACTTCATTCAGGTCTTGATCCAGTTTCTGAACACAAAAGGTTGGAGATCATTGAAATGAACTTTGATGACACAAATATAAGACATGACAGGATGTGTAGGTCAAATTGAGATCAAAATAATAAGCTTTCTGTTATTACGGGCAAAAGATCCCGATGTGGTTGTACAATGGCAACACTGTTCTCATGTCTTACATTGTACTGCTCCAGGTTTTTCTCCTTGTTGGTCTCAGTGTCCTCCAAGTCTTTGTGGATGGCTGCAATCTGCCTCTTCTTATCATTGATGGCCTGGTCCAGAGACTTCAGCTCCTTCTTGATCCACTTGTCCCTCTCCTCCTTGGAGGTGAACTGACTGCCCCGCCCCTGCTTGGCATAAAGGTCTGTCCTCTCCTGTGTGGCTTGGGCCAGTCTGGAAGGAGGCCAGAGGGATTTTACACTCTTTTACAATCTTTGTTATCTCAATCAAAAAGCAACATCATTAATTAATTTCAAGCAGGTTCACTTCTCTGTCTTAAACAATAAACTATTTTATATTATATTGTCATAATATATTGTCAACGGTTTGGAAAGAACAAGGTATGTTTTCATTTTTTTAATCCTTCAAGAAAACAACCTGAAAAAACATCCTTCCCGCCAGCAGGTTTCCATTTGTCAAGCTGATAGAAGAACACTCACCTCTTGATCCCTCGCTATCAAACTGTATTAAATATGTGATGAGTGACTCCCAGGTCACCAGCTGCTTCCAGAAGCCATAGCGGAGAGTCATGCCTACCTGGAGATACCTCGCTCCTCCTTTTCCTTCACCATGTTGAATTTAGGTTCAGTCTCCTGCAGCTCCTTTTGCTTCTCCTCTATTTTTTCCAGCAGCTTCTGGCGTTCCTTCAGCAGGCGTTTCTGAAAGAGCGACAGCAGGTGATTTTCCAATCCATTTCAAAACGAAAGACTTCTGTTACTTTAGGGGGGGGGGAATCACAATGAAAGGAAAAAAATGTCTATTCCATTCATGTTTAGGCGAGTCTTTGGAGATGGTCTAAAGAAACACTGGGATGGACGTCAAGACTCAACTTTCTGCACATCATCAGATTTCAGTTGAAACATGTAAAACTGGCCTGATCCAAAGAGAAATGTTATCATTTGTGACTTTGAATGTTTACTTACCCTGGCAAACTCAGCTTGAATAAAACTGCTGGTTGGAGGAAGGCCACAGTACGATGTCGCATCGCAAACCGATCACATTTCATACTGAAAAGTGAACAAACCAACCTCTCCCACTTCCTGCTGTTGGGACCAGCACCTTCAAAGCTCATCAGACCAACACCGCCTGCAGCTTGTCAACCTTTTTATTTTGCTCCAGTGACGCTCGGCTGGTGTGGCACCACTTAGACAGGTGGGCTTAATCCATCCAACCAGCAACATGCTGCCTGAGAGCCATCGTGATTCACACTCTGAACATATAAAGCTGTTATGTATGAGTATCATCTTTAGAGACACACATGCACGCCAATACAGTCACCAGGAGGCCATATGGGGAGTCCTCCATGCCAACTGTGTACATAAAACCTCATACGAGAACTGATGGAAATGTACTGGAACCTCCTGGCATCTTGGACATTGTGTTGCTTATCTCAAATTGAAGTAAAAATGGTAAATGGTCTAGATTTATATAGCGCCTTCTAACCACACTGAGTGCAGTCCCAAAGCACTTTACATATCAGCTCATTCACCCATTCACGCTCACATTCACACACCAATGGGACAGAGCTGCCATGCAAGGTGCTAGTCGACCACTGGGAGCAATTTAGGGTTCAGTGTCTTGCCCAAGGACACTTCGACACATAGACCGGTGTAGACTGGGATCGAACCTCCGACCTCTCACTCCGAAAGACGACCACTCTACCACCTGAGCCACGGTCGCCCAAGTAACTCCGTACACATGTCCAGTTTGACAAGTTTACACCGTTTTCAGCCCAAACTCTTAACACTTTATGAAAGAAACCAAGACAAATGACGGAAATCCTTTCCAACAGACAATCCCCTACATACTAAGAACTGGAACATATGACGACGTTCACTATTTGGTGCTAAACTACCCACATAATGTGGAGTGCCACACAGCACAGCATGCAAAACATGGTGATTCATAACTGTCACAAAGAGTGAACACAGTGAGGAATGAGGCGACTGCACAGAAACTACACCATAACCATGACTGCTCCGTGTGATGTAAAACACATTTTACATTCAGTTCATTTATGTTGCTTCTTTTGGTCACTCTGCTGGGAGTGGGGAGGAGAAGAGAGTGTGTGTGTGTGTGTGTGGTGGGGGCAGGTGTGCAGAGTGACGCAGACGGGAGGCTTCCGTACCCTCTGTTCACTGTTGCCTGCCAGCTCGTCCTGCAGGTCCTTGGCCTTCAGCTCCAGTTTTGTCCTCTGCTTGATCTGCTCCTGGCGCTCGGCCGACAGCTGCTCTCTCTCCTCCTTCATGGCAGAGATCTTAGACTTCAGCTCTCGCACAACGCGCTCCGTCTCCTACACAAACGGGAACAAAAAAAAAAAGAGAGAGAAAGGCGATGAGAGTCATCTCAAAGGAGTGTGACGACAAACGTTTACTTTCATAGCGGTGATATTATTTTATGATTCATGTGAGAGCACAGTCAAACAACTTCAATTCAGTTTTAAAACTGAGCAATATTATTGCTTTAGCATGCACACAATGTGGGGTTTTAAATATTTTCCCCGAACGTCAAATGCAGATAGGAATGCGACCATTTGTGATGAAATGCTTTACCTCGACTTTGTCGCGGGCATCTTGCTGAGCATCACGGAGCTGTCGCGATTTGTCTCCACACGTCTCTCTCTTGGAGGACAACTGGAGAAAACGCAAACGAAAAATATAAACTACTAAAGTCACACAGGAAAGAAAGAAAAAAAAGTACTATATGGATCATCTTAAATTCCTTTGAACTAAAACGAGATACGCTCACTTTACAGTTAACTAATCTTTATAGATGAGTTAAAAAAAAGATAATAATTGTATTGGCAACAAGATACTTGAAAACGCAAACGAAATGCGATGCAGACCTAATAGAACGTATAACGTGTGCGTCTTACTTCGTCCAGCTTGGCACGGGTCTCATTCAGCTCCTGGTTGTAAATGGTGTACTCAAGCGCTCTTCTCATCTTGTCCCACTTCTGGTACTGAGCCAGCTCTTCCTTCTCGTCCTCCAGGGTGTGCAGACGCTCCTCAATGTACTTCAGCAGCTCATTGATCTTCTCTCGCTTCCCCTCTGGGGGATAAACATGCATGTGCTTGTTTTGTAAATGAGAGGGAAAAAATCTTCCTTTGTACAAATCGTCTCAGAATTATTGATAGATGCAAAACTTTCTCTATCGAGACCTGGAAAATGGAACCACTTTTACTGGTACAATCATGTAACAGAAGAAAACAAAAATGATATAAAACATAAATACATGTTTACTACTCAATAAAAAACTACACGATTTACAACATTGTTTTAATCAGCAATGGTATGCACTACATAGCTTTGTGTGCAGATTGCTGAAACACAAGCCCATATGTACAAGACGTGTGAAAACATTTCAAAACACACTCGTGAAACCTAAAAACAAGCAGATGCAGCATTACACACAGTGTTCCAAGTGGATAAAGCCACTTCTAGCAGCTGTTAGGAAGCGTTTACCCGTCTCCTTCATGAGAGAAATGCTCTCCTCCTTGCGCTCGTCATACACCCGGGTCCCTGCCACCTCTCTGAGCAGCTTCAGACGCTGAGAGTCAGGAGCTGTAGCCATTTGGTTGATCTGCAAAACATTGCGTGGCATGAATGACTCTACTTGTTGATGGTTCAACAGGATGGTCATCATTAGCAGACGTGTCTCACCTTTCCCTGCTTCACGATGTAGTAAGGGTTACTGCGGGAGAAGCCAGCACTCTCAAGAAGGTTCATGACATCATTCTTACTGCAGACAGAGGAAAAAGGAACGTGCAATCAGAGTGGTGACTTCCTGTCATCACAGAGATGGGGACAGGAAGCAGTGAAGTGCTGCTATACGTACGTCACCATCTTCTTGTCTAAGAAGTACTGGTCCTTCTTAGCGCCGATGACGCGTCGAAGGGAGACTTCCTCTTTGTCGATCTGGAAGGACAGACATTTAACACTTGTCAAGCAGAGAATTGGAAAAGGGAGTAGAATTGGCTGGTTATGTCAGTGTTTCCAGCCGGACTGCATGATGAAGAGTTTTACACTCCTTAAAAATGATGCTTAGTTTTCTAGACTGTAACAATCACATAGCCTTCGCCGTCACAATAAAAAGGCTTTCTCTGTGCCAAAGTCAGCGTTGCCATCAGTAGTTGTAAACAATGTCTACCAACAATGGAGACAATTTATTGTGAAACAAATAACATGAAAGACTTTGTGCATCATTAAACTGTTAGCTTATAGTTCAGATGCTAAGTTGTTACTTATTTTTATTCTGTCATTAATTTGATGAAACTATTCTAAAGAAATGTGGAAAATCTATGCCCAGATAAATACCAGAAATTAAACTGGAAATGAGATCAAATACACAGACACCTAGACTTCCAATGAGAAAAGTATTTCAAATGCAGACAAGGTTTTGAGCAGTACTGAGATGGAAACCACCTCTGACATAATGTCAGACAGAACCAGAACAGGACGGAAGCAAAATGATCCCCATTCCTACCGGCAGCCGGTTGTCAGAGTTGTCGAATATAATCTCCACAAAAGCTGAAATAACACGAGGACCAGTCCCCTCCTACACAAACACAAAAGGAAGGAAAAAGATGAGCAATCGGAGGGGAAATGTGAATTGAATTCACTCTATGCATGGGTACTTACATGGAGCAGGGCCAGGCGCTGCTCAGGTCGCAGGTGGCTGAACTCATCACTGAGCACAAACTGAATGGCTATAGAAGGGAGCAGAGTCACAGATTCAGACAACAAATACAACAAAAGAGGGAACGTTGGACTTCCATAGGGAAAATTTCATTTGAACCTACTTACCATAGAAAAAGTTACTTTTTCCTGACCCATTTCTGCCAACTGTTACAGGAAAAACGCAAAAACAAGAGCATATGCGTGAGAACTTGGACAGCTCTTCAAGGTTTGTTCATTTAATCAAACTCGATGAACACCATGGTGAGAATGAGGACAGCACATACTCACCGATGACATTGTGTTTCGGGCTGAAGGGGTCCACCACAGTTTGGTCTCTGTAACTTCTGAACCCCTGAATGATAACCTGTTGGACGACCCGGAGATGAAGGTGAACTCGCAGCCCAAACACTGACCTGCTTTTCAATATCTGGCTGGGAGACTTGGGCTACATATCAGCAAGGTGCCTTTCTATGAGGCCTTTGCATGCTTTCCCTGTGCTTGTTTGCGTTTCATCCGAGTCCCTCTGCTTCCTCTTACTTTCCAAAGACACACTTGAACTTTACAGCCAACTCCCACCGACTCCAGTCTGACTCAACCATGCATTTAAGACAGTGCTTCCATTGTTGAATGGGGCAGCAGCCCAAACTTCCAATTCACCTCTGGTGGGCATACGCAGGACCGCACTGCCGCTTGCCACCACTTGGGGCTGTGACGAGCCAGTTGTTGAATATGCGCCAATAAGCAGGGGAAGAGGAAGACAGGTGTAAACTTTTGATTGAAATGATGGAGAAGTTTTTAAAACGAAAAAAAAAAAAGACGATGAAAGTGATGCCACCGCCTCAAGGAGAACCATGTCAGCAAGTAAAACCCTGGCATTCAAGTGTGGCTTTGTGAACGGAGGCAGGGGCCAGTCGAGAGCCCAGTGTGTAGACTGTGGGCTACGCTAGCCAACAAGGTACTGACGCCTTCAAAACTCAGGCCGCCTCTCAAAACCAAACGTCGACAGCTGGGTGGAGAGCTGCTAGATTATTTTAAGAAAAAAGAAAATGGGCTACAGATACAGACACAATCTATTGTCACTGACTGGCAAGTCTAAATATGCTTCAGTAACCAGCGACAGCTACCATGCGCCAGATGTGTGATGCAGAGTAGGAATGCGTTCGCCATAGTGGATGAATTGGCTGTGCCTGCTGCGGTGGGCGTGTGCCGTGAGATCATCAGGGAGGCTGCTGCCAAGAAGTTGATGACCGTCACTGTCAAACCACACTGTGAGGCGCCGTATTGCTGACATGGCATCAGACGTACAGCATCAACTTGGGACAGAATTAGCACGGCGAGTTTTCTCTCTGCACCCCACAAATCCACTGACGTCACAATTGCTGCACTGCTGCTGGTTTTACCGCAGCATTTTACTTATCAGAATTTAAATAAATTATTCTGGGATTAGTTGGGTTTTTTTTGTTTGTTTGTTTTTTTATTATAAATATTGACTTAAGCCTTTTAATTTGTTCTTGTTGCAACTTGAGTTGTTATAATTATTCTTCTGTTCAGTGTTGTATGTGCAGGGCTACATATCACAGTGCATCATATCATTTATTTTTACAAAGTTTAACCTTGTTAACCCAAGTGGAATTGATTTAGCTATTGGTAGAGATGTGGCAGATCCGATTCAGTGTCGGGTTCCAATGCCAACGTGATTCACGGATCGGAGATTTCCGATCCACCATGCGGAGATTTCCGATTCAAGAAACCTCATCCATGCTTTACTGTTGCTGAAACGACACCAGAAGTGTTTCCCTGCAGGCTGCTCTACTCTCTGGCTACAAAGTGTGGACTGGATTTCCTGAAGGGAGGCGGGTTTCAATGGGACGTAGAGTAATAACTCACCAAATCCGTTCCACAGTTTGCAGCCTGCAAGCATAATAGCACTGTGCTATCCAACTTTTCATGACAACATGTCGTCTGTTTGGACATATTTTATGCTCAAAACACTGCAAAGCATCAACGTGGATGTTTGCAAACCCATTGTACAGCGAGGTGCAGCTCTGCCGCCAGACGTCACCGTTTTAAAACGCCAGCTTGTCAAAGAGAACGGCACCGACCACATCATCAACACAACGACCCGCTTCCTCCTCCCCACTAGAGCAGGAGATTCACACCTCCGTGACGCTGCGTCCTCCTCCACGCTAAACTCCCTGAAAATAGCCCGAGTCATTTGTGCTGCATTAGAGATGGAAAAATTGCTGTTTGTGTTGCGTTGCTAAGGAATTTCCCCAGGAATTAAGTGATTGTGAGGTTTTAAAGATAGAACTAGTTTATTATGAGATGATGACGTCACTCAGACCCCCACATTGTCCACATGGAACTAAATTCTTTGTACTGTCTCACCTTCTACTAACCTTTCTCTCTTTTGAGAGAAAACATGCAAACAGTCCTACATTTCATACTTGCCTGGCGAGAGCAGTTTATTACAGCCTCATGTAAAATCAACAATAATGATAATATTAAAGCAAACAGATCTCTGGTATCAGAATAGAATAGTATCGGCAGATATCCAAATCCGGGTATCGAGATCAGATCGGAAGTGAAAAAAACGTAGATCGGTGCATCCCAAGGAATAAAAATCAAACCAAGACTCAGATCAGTGGAAATGAATGTGATCATTTTTAAATGGACCCCGGGACACATTGTACTGGAAACACTGGACCCAGAGGTCAAAAAGGATGAGTACCCCTGATTCAAGACATCAATATACTTCAATTCATAATCATTATTTTAAGCCACCGTTGGGTACATTTTAGGTAGAAGTTAAGTTGTAAGACGTTAATGTTTGTTGCCGGAAAGAATACTTTAGATCAGGGGTGTCAAACTCATTTCAGTTGAGGGGCCACATCAACCTAATCTGACCTCTGGAGGCCCAACAAGTCAAACATAACATTAAACTGCAGATATGGACAAATGCAAAGTCTTTCCTTCTTTTGTAACTGCAAGTATTTGCCAGTCTATTCTGAAATATACATATTAAAGGAAATCAGATACTATTATATTTGCAAAAAAAAAAAAACCCTCAGTCACCTGTATCTGGATATCCTATTTTTATTCAGGATTAAAACAATTTGTCATCATATGGACATTTTTTTGAGTTTACGTGTCTCAAGTATCACTTCACATAAATTGACTCATTGTTTTATTGTGAAAGGCGTTGCGTCATATGACCTCTGCAGACGCATTAATGTCGGGAGTCAAATTCTGACCAAGGGCGGTTTTGAATATCATTTTTGCAGATCTAGTGTTTTTAGATCAGCCTCTGTCAGTTTTCATATTTATACTTTAAAAAAAAAATCCCATGGCGGCTGGATTAGATCCTCTGGCGGGCCGCTTCTGGCCCCCGGGCCTCATGTTTGACACCCCTGCTTTAGACCTTAACTTCAGTGTGGTTCCCAGCAGGAGGTGAAGTTCATCATAACTCCTGAGGGAGCTCTCCTCAACACTGTGTGGGCGAACCGTTTCATTCTGGACGTCGGAAGGACTCTGGACACTGAACAATAACTTTAAACTTTAAATTGACGATCATGATATGACAAATACACACCTTTGTATAGAGAACCCAATGCATCACGTTACTGTGGATATTTGTAGAACTGATGCGTGAACTGTTGAAGTACCGTTAGCTTTGTTGCGTTAACTTAGCATTTTTCAGCTGAAACGAGTCATTGAATGTTTCACAGGAGGGGCAAAGCGTGCTGGAGCCTGAACATGCATCACATCTGGGCTGCGTTTCTATCTTTGGGGTGCACTCAACATTATCTTTAAGTAACATTTTAAGCGTTATTTCAGTGAAATAACGCCTTGCGTCATGGATGCTAGGCCACCGACAGTTGGTAACATGCCCCAGTCGACAGGCGCTCGCTTACCTGTTTGATGTACATGGCGGCCTCAGCAGGGTCTCCCCTCACCGAAATCTGGAGATAAAACTCCACCTCCACTTAGCCGGACAAACCAGGCGCTTAATGAGTCTATGCTCACGGACTATGCAGTACAATTTATTGCAATTCCAATTTTCATAAAACTGTGCCGTAAAAGGGAGAATAACATGGAAAATGGCGGCGGGGGCGGGATGAAATGGAATACACTATTATCTGAAAACAGGGTTGCAGGGGGTAACTGTATATTAAATCGTCCTTCATGTGAATTGGAGGACAAGGACGTTAACTTGAAAGAATATTGTCATACTGAAAATTTTAATAAAATTGTGTCTTGGTCTTTTTATATGCTGATAAGACGTGAGATTTGCTGACAAAAATCACCGCCCCGAGAGCTGAATTGGTACAGTCGAGAGGTCTGCTTCCCCGGCGCCAAACCGAAGGGAGGCGGGGATACCGCGTCTTCGCATGGGATTCTGGGAATTGTAGTTGTATACCGTTGATACGGTCATTGATTTGTTCAGATGACGTAAAACTGGGTCATATTCTTCAAATTTCCAAAGACACACCTCACCGACCTTGAGACTACTTATTTGAATTGAATTAAGCTGTCTTCACTCAGTTTCAACAACGTTCTATTATTGTATTAAAGGAATGTATATTAACTGGCAGGTCATTGTTACCAAAAGCCCTTTATGAACAGCCACTCAGCCGCAGAGAAAATCACAATTGTCATTTTTAAAAACAATATCGTAAAATCCACAACACTTATTTCATTGAATTTGTACTTTTATGCGTCTTTTTTGACACATAATTATATTTCTTTTAATTAAGAGAAAATAATTATAATTTAAGAAGATTGGCTATCTTTAGTGTGAGAGCTAATGTTCAATACAGACGTGTTTCATTTTTGAGAGTAATAAGAGAATGGACTCAGTGATTACTTAAAATTGTGTAATTTTAGTCTGTGGCGGTTCAAAAATCATTGAACGGTCAAATGATTAAGGGTTACAATACAAAATGACTGAAATAAGAAATGATTAACTAAGTCTCTCTCTCTCTCTCTCTCTCTCTCTCTCTCTGTCTCTCTCTCTCTCTCTCTTCTCTCCTTTGTATTACTGGTGCTCAGGGTAACTTTATGGACAGTTTAAGGGCTAGGCCTAAGCTTCAGCCTCAGTCTATACCCATTTTGACTACAGCAACTGTAAAAAGCAAATGGATAAATAAAGATGAAATAAACAAGTGTGTGAACATTTCAGTACGATAGGACAAATGCACAAAATTGAAAGTTTTACACTGTAAAGTGTAACCGAAATAAACCATTCATTCATTCAGAGCTGAGTCAATTACTGTTGTGGGTTCAATGTAATGCTGAAAATTTTCAACTAAACTTAATTCATTTGAAAGGTTCACTGATTATCATTAAAATAGAAATAAAATATATATTTTTATAAATATATATATATACTGCTGAGTATTGTAACAAGCTTTTGACTCAAATTGGCTTTGATCTTTCATGGGAGAATTTAGAATTTAACAACACGTTGATTGTGATTGCTGGTTGATTGTTATAGAGCATAGCTCTTATACAACTCATCTGATCTCCAACAATGTGTGGAAGTGCAGTTTGATCACAACCAAGTACTGCATGACTTCACATTAGTCAGGGCAAACTGACACTGAGTCACTGCAGGTGTCACTGTTGCCTCCTCACATGTGTTCAGACATGTCACTGCAGATTCTCTGAATGCAAAAATTGCAAAATAAATATTCATTGGTCCTATTGCTATGATATCCAGAGAATAAAATGTACGACTCAAAACAGCTGGTAGGCAGTATTATTGAAATTCTCTGTGATATCCATCGTCTACATCACATGAAAAGACAATGAGAACATGACAACATTTTTGTTTTGTGTGAAAACATTTATTAAACACTTATCAATATCCACATCATTGAAAAAACAGACTATCATTTTCAAATAAATTAAGTTTAAATGCCTGACTGTATTTGTGAATAGGCAAATGAATCACAATATCAACCTAAGGCATGTATATTGCAGTTCATCAGTGTGCGGTGTCGATTCTCTGCAGTTCAGAAGACGGGAATACAGCAACGAGATTTATATTTGACAGATTCCACGGGCCTCGATCTCTAGGAATTGACTATTCTCTCGAGTCCTTTTTGTTCTTGTTGCTGATCTCCCATCTTTCTACTCTGCTGGTTTCAACACCCGGCACACAGAGAGCATTGATTTTGATCATTTTCAAGTAAGACTACAAGCAGTCACAGTTCATTTTAAGGCAGTGCAGTAATTGGGCTCAGTTTGAACTGGTGGTGGACCGGGGACTGCAGGCAAGAGGTAGGGAGGGTGAACACAGATGGCTCAAAGTTTTTGGTGTTAAAGGTGGAGACAAAGTCATTGGCAAAGAAGGAGGCGGATTCCGGAGCGCAGGGTGTGGCTGGTTCAGGTGTGGCGGCCAGAGCCGGGGCGCTAGACAGGACCTCCGACTCAAACTGCAGCAGCTGACCCATGAAGCTGAAGTTTGGTGAGATGAGCGCCCGGCGCTGCTTGATGATGTCGAAGGCTGCGTCCAGCCGCAACTGCTGGGTCCTCATGATGTAGGCCATGCAGATGGTGGGAGAGCGGGAGATGCCTGCCTCGCAGTGGACCAGCACCTTACCCCCCGACTGCTTCACGTGGTCTGGTTGAACACAAAGAAGACAAATCAATGTTAACGACTTGTTTTTTCATGTCACGTATTGAGTGGTTTATTGTGTTTTATTTGCTTCTGGTACGTATATTTCTGAAGTCGTGCCACGAGGCTACAATGACTCAACAACATGTTTTAAATGGTAAACCATATGAAAGAAGTCCAGGTGAATGTAACTGGCCCACTCACTCATTAACAATGACATTGATCTTATCTTTTTGTTGTCTTTCTACTCATGCAAATGCAGCGGTCGCCTGGTATGAAAGACAAATGAGAACATCCACACTGTCAGTATGTCTGACTGGTGGTGACACAGAATGAGCCCATATCCTCCACCTGTCCACTTGGTGACGCACCACAAACATGGTGAGGCTCGTCTTAGTCACGGAGCACAGCTGTACATGAGCTGTGCTCTGTGGGGGCAGCACAGGGGGAGTGTTCTCATTTGGAGGTGTTGCACTCCTACTCCCTTATCTGCATGTACTGAAATACCCACTTAAGAATCTACCTCCACTCATCTGTCTAAAATGTCCCTCAACACATTTTTCAAGCTTTCATTAATGCCTAGAAGTGCTCTAAACACCTACATGTCTCCATTTCTGTCTGTCTCACATCTAAGAATGTACCGCAGACACCTACTCATCTCTCTCTCTCTCTCTCTCTCGCTCTCTCTCGCTCTGTCTCTCTCTCCCTCTCGCCCTTCAATAGAAACATTGAGGGCCACTTCTTTGAGAATAACTGATTTCTAACTGCTGCGATCCCCCACAAAGCACATGAATGAATCATGAACTTCCATCTCAAGAGGAACAGCAGCAGAAGGTGTTTTAATGACTTTCCACTGACTGGACGCTCCTGTGGCTATTTCCATCCCGTCACTTAATGATATTTATTATCTCCTCCCTGGCTTTACATCAGTCATTAGACCTGAATGGTTTTTGATGTTTCTTTGATTATTTGTTGGCACTTGGCACGGTAGGTACATTTTGAAGGGCCACTCTGAATGTAAGCTAAAACCTGCAAGTGGAACATTTTGCTGCCTTATGTAACCGGCGGCTTATCAAAGACACCCTGAATGCAGCCTGCAGGCCTGAACAATGCACAATACCAACAGTAGCAGCCACCCAATACAGGTCAGCCAATCTGCTCGTGGGTTAGCGTTGTCCTTGGTTATGCCTGCCTATAAATAGCCCCCAGCACAGTGTGTTCATCTTTTGCTGCTGCTGCTATTATCCTGCACCTCTCCCTCACAGTCTTGATTTTTTTTCCCCTCTTCCCTCTGTGTAACATATTCGCTGCCCTGTTACCCTCTGGTCCGTCAATAATTCCGCCAGCGAGCAATACATGCACAGTATGTTCATCTTTATCGTGTTATCAGCCAGCCAAAGTTTATCCTCCACCCAACCATCGTAAACAACTGTCAGTGTGTTTGTCAGTCGGCCCCCAGCCTCCTCCGCCCTGCCGTTACTAAATGCGGACAGCTCACCCAGTTGTCACACTGACTGGCCACACCCAGTGGCGTGTGATTTGGCCTGGGAGGTGATGACGGCATGGGAGCTCTTTTTCAAGTTAAGACGGGCGCAGGGGAGGAGGGAGTGGGTGGAGGAGGGAGGGAGGTCAGACAGGACCGGGGGAAGCGAGCACATTCTGAATGAGAGACAGAGCGGGCAGGATATGGCGGTGGGGATTGGAGGAGGGCGAGCAAGTTAAACTGATTACCGCCTGTTTTCTTTTAGATGTCTATTTGAGACTGAGGACGGGTGACATGCAACGATGAAAGGGGATTTATATAAAGACAAAGATATTTTAAAAATACACACACACACCTATCTATAGCTGGCTGTCGAATTCAGCTTTAGTATTTTGGGACTTCTTGGGGTGATGTTTCATTACAAATACGCATGACCTCAAGATAATCTTATTCCTGGAAAACGTGTATTTTTCCTTTGAGTGTTAAATTTTGCCACTGAGCAAAACCTGAAAGGCCTAAGAAAAGTAAGAACGGCCAAGACATCAATTGTATTGAACTCACCTATAAACTCTATGGCCTCCTGGAAATGGGAGCTGATGTCAGCCATGTGGTTGTCCTCCACTGGGATCCACTTGTAGTCATAGTGGCCCTTGGCCGGCTGCAGGTCCCTGCGTGACACATTGAGCAAGGCCGTGATGTGAAGGTCGCTGAGATAGTCCTGTCTGGAGGCGTGGTAGGCACTACCGAGGTAGAGGAAAGGCAGGATCTCTACAGGTTTACCCTGCGGTGGGCGGAGAGGGGAGAGAAGAGACATGTTAGGGCTTCCTAAAAGACACAACACAACACAGGACCCCCCAGCCTTGATGCATCTGCCTTGAGACATCCAACCAACCCAGCAAAAAAGCGCAGCCATTGTCCAAGCTCCACCATTGAAATGGCAGAACACTGCGTTCAGCTGTAGACAAATCACACATGGAGAGGAGAAGCTACCAAGCTGTGGCTTCCCTCTTTCTTTAACGGTGGCTGATAGAACCCACGACGTGTGCAGACAGAACACTTCTCATTGAGCCAGCGGTTGAACAAAGGTCAGAGATGAAAGGGCATCTTTTTTATAGTGTGTCCACACATCAGCTGGGCATCACTGAATGAATGGTCACTTTCTTTTTGAGCCAAATATAAAAAAGATTTTGCAGCAGTGAAGGTCAGAGGATATGAAGCCAAACGTGTTTTGATGGTGTGATGCCAAATATAACTTTCTCACACGTCTGCATGTTTGGCATGTGTGAGTACTGTATTTGGGGGTTTTTGGGTGACGGGCAATAGGTTAAATATAAAAACTGTCTGGGACCACGTCTACCCTGACTGTTGGCCACACAGGGTAGGAAGTGCTGAGAAGGGTGTTTCCATACCTGATCATAATCTGGTTTGTGGCGAGAAAGCTTCTCGCTGTGGCCGTTGACTCTTTTGTCATTTTCAGTTCCGCCCTGGTCGATGGTTTTCACTTCAGTGCAAAGCTCAGGGTATTGAGAGTGGAAGTTTTCATATCCTCCTGATGAGAGAACGACAAAAAACCCTTTAATATATAAGCTTGGCTTTCAAACAAGGTGAAACACTCACATACAAAACACACACATCTTGTGAAATAGCGACGTTTATGAAAGACTCTTTGCACCGGATTATTACCTTTATAACCTGATTATGGGCACGTAATTAATTACAGGAGTCCGCAGTAAAAGACCAGTAATCCGTTTAGACCAACATCCTGAGGATGGAGAGGTGACAGGCGGAGGGGGAAGTGTTCCAACACACAGGCCCGAGGGATTTATTTAGCTGAAGATGATGGCCCACAGGGGATTGAATATTCCTCTCAGGGCTTATCGTTAATCAATGAAAGTCATTGACCACCACTTTTCTCCCGCACCGACTCATTCGCTCCATTGACCCACACTGGCTGCTCGAAAACACACACACACACACACACACACACACACACACACACACACACACACGCACACACACACACACACACACACACACACACACACACACACACACACACACACACACCTATGATTATATGTGATATTTACCCGATGGATATTATCAGAAAATATAGGCGGGTGTTATAAAATGTTAACGATTGTCAGCTAATGTTCCTCTTTGACTTTTAAAACGCCTCAACACGCCATTCATTCTACTATCAATTAGAACCAAGATATTAATAGTATTGTATTTTCATCCACTCTATGCTTATTGAACAGTCAGATATTAAAAAAAACAAAAACAAATGGTCCATCACACGGTTCTGCCAGGTTTTAACAAAAGAAGCGACGATACCTTGTAAGTTAGATAAGAACGTTCACAATTCTAGCTATAATTTGTGCAAACAGCTTTCCTCAATGTTTGCTCAATTCTTGTCACATCTTATGAAACCCTGAGACTTGGATTGAGACCGTTTAACGTTAAAAGCTCTCACCTTTCAGGAAACAGATGTTTGCCCCGCTCGTTACGTGAGAGAGGCTGTTTATCACTATTTGTGCTACGCTGTCCTTTTTCAGTTTCTGCCAGTGGGACGTCCGGTCATCCAGGGCGACGATAGCCGAGATGCTCCCCTCCCGAAGCCGAAACAGGGCTCGCTCATCCGGGATGACAAACTGCAGAGGCACCGGTCCTCCCCGGGACCTCCGGACCACCACGGAGTTGAGGTTGACATTGACAGAGCCTCTGATGTTGGAGTTCGTAAATGAGAAATAAGGTCTGCAATCCACAATAAGGCAGCTCCCGCACTCCTTCCTGATGATCTTCCTCAGACGCCGGCAGTCTATGCTGGAGACCTTCATCGTGACACGAGAAGACTATTATTATCAGTGTTATTAATATTATTATTGCCTGAAGACGTGAACTGGTATTGCTCCTGAAAACGGGCGAGCGAAGAGCCCCGCTCGAGTCTGTGCCTACATTTCCTCCACGGGGATTCCGGCCCAGCAGTTTTATGTGAACGGAACCTCCGGTGGATGACGTCACGAACCATATATGGACACCGGCGAGGTGCGCTCGCGGGGGAAGGGCCCCGCCCACTACGATGACTCGCCCGTGACTCCGCCTGCAGTCTCTGTAAACACGAAACCGGCGCCTGCAGCGACGACCGCGGCGGGTTTTTGGTCATTACTCACGGTCGTCGCTGGCCGCTGCGCCGGCCCGGGCCTGCTTCCTCTGCGGCAGCCTGGACTTCGTAAAAGACGAGAGCTTGTTCGCATCCGACAGGCTTGATTTAAAAAAAGATGTTTTGGAAGAGAGCAATCACACAACAGGAGGATTTGGAGACAGAAATTCTTCCCACGCCTCGGAAAGAAGAAGAAAATGCATACCATTGAACGAAAGTCGCGATGTCAAACACACAGTCTTCATGTTTATAAAATAAACTTTAAATATATGCTGTCAGATCATTATCATATATGTCATTTATTTAGTCTATTAGAGGGATACATCGTCATATAAAGAAACGATTTTAATTTCTCGTCCTGTGTTTCGCCACTACAAAGTAAAAAGACAATGGTTTCTCAGTTGTCTCTACACATTCTGAAAACGTTTATAACAATGAAGGAATTGTTGTAATGGTTGTTCCAAATAAAAACCTTTTCCCCTTATCTTATGATAATGACCAATGCTCATGTGACCATGACACTCTTTACTCCTAATATGCGAGTTCAAACAGACAAATGTCGTTGAGTCATTGGGCGTTTTTAGGAGTCATCACTGAGTCAACATTTTAAAATACTTCACACATCACTTTCAAAACAGGCAATATATTAAACCTTATGTTCAGTCATCCAATATTGAAATACAATTAACCAGGCTTGATGTTTTGAAAGCTTTTGTTTCTCATTCAAAATAGTTCATTCGTTTACACTATTGAAGATTCATACTGTTGAATGAAAGAGGTTTTGAATATAATTAATCTTTCATGAAAAACACTTTATGCGAAAATATTTTTGGGGGATAAAAATGTGCATGAATAAAGCTTTGCATGATTGCTGTATTGAAACTTACAGCCGAGGGCTAAAGCATCAGAGGGTTGAACATAGCCTGTAGGGTGACATTCTGTCTACAAAATGAAAGTTGGAACAGAAGAAAACACACCTAGTAAAGACTCTGATTCAATGGGGTTCATTGGGTTCATTTGGAAAGAAATAAGAGAGGTAGAGAATGCTGATGTTATCTCACAGAGTCCATGTCTTTCTGGTTGAAGAAGTGTCCTCACTGCTCATGCCTGTTGACACTGTAATACCCACTGCACTCTGCGAAGACAAACACTGCAGGGCCAGAGCATGACTGGTCAGTTCAGAAGAAGACATTTTTTTCACATATAGAAATATAGTCATCTTCTGATCAGATTCGAATCAGTGGGAACATTCCTTTGGTGTTGTAGGTTTAAAATGTGACATTTTCAACTTGTCCTATCCTTTGATCCAATCCATTAATTGTTTTCCTCTACTTAGTCCAACTCAGGAAATGGAGGCGCAGGAGCCACGCGAAGTGGAAGCTCTGACCTTTTCATTACAGTGTTAATGAAACCTCACCAGGCTGGAGCCAACAAGTCCCTTCATGAGGCCTACCTACCTTCCTTCCTTCCTTCCTACCTTCCTTCCTACCTACCTTCCTTCCTTCCTACCTACCACCCAACCTACCTACCTTCCTTCCTTCCTACCTTCCTTCCTACCTACCTTCCTTCCTTCCTACCTACCACCCAACCTACCTACCTTCCTTCCTTCCTACCTTCCTTCCTACCTACCTTCCTTCCTTCCTACCTACCACCCAACCTACCTTCCTTCCTTCCTTCCTACCTTCCTTCCTACCTACCTTCCTTCCTTCCTACCTACCACCCAACCTACCTTCCTTCCTTCCTTCCTACCTTCCTTCCTACCTACCTTCCTTCCTTCCTACCTACACTCTAAAAAATAATACATTGGCTAAACTTAATAAAATTAAGGTAACAATTTGCATAGATTTTTTTAAGTACTCTCAACTCAACTCATTATTGAGTTAATCCCACAAGAGGTAGTCTAGTACAACCAACATGACATTTCTTGTCCTCAACAAGGTTAAATAAGTTAAACCAACTGAATTCTGATTAAAACATTTTGGCGTTTTTAAGTCGTCAATTAAGTCTATTTAGGTTCATCCAACTCATTTATTTTGCCTTGATTCAGCTTATAAAAGTCTGTATGTTATCCCTTTTTTTTAGTTCTAGTAACCTAATGTACATAAGTTAAAATAAATTACACGTTGAAAGTCCTCTTCATTGAGCAAAATGTTTATTAGAAAACTAGTATTAACAAATGTTTTGAAACAATGAATGATTTTCCTCATTTTGAACAAAAAAACATGCCCACTTCTAGCAATAATTAAACAAAAATCAAAAAATAACCACACCCAAATGAGTGTGAAGCTTCACATCTGAAGGCTTTTACCAGGTTATTGCCCTTGAACAATGTAAAACAAGATTAACATGTTGTAATTATTACTGTGGATTTTGGATTACTCATCCCCTGAACTGAATGCAGTTCTCCATTTCACAACAGAGTAGAAAATAAAATGTATATATTTTTTTGTTGTCAGTATCGGTAAGGCACATCAAATTTCTTCATCTATTCTTGAATGTCAAAGCTTTTCTTCCAAGTAACTTGCTACATATCTGATTCATATCAAAACCAAAAAAATTGAAATGTAATACTGTAATAAACACAACTATAAAACACTCAAACTGCATCACATTTTCTGATCTGCTTCTGGTTAGCCTACCCCTGTTATTAAGGTAAGGGCAGCGATTGACGACATCTCAATAGGTTAAAACAGTAGAACATCACAAAAAGCAGTCTATTTTTGAGAGACAGTACTTTCGGACTGGCTTTCATACTATCCAGCTCAAGGAGTATCTTTTGAAATACTTCCAAAGTGTTTTTCAGTTCTTTTGGGTAGCTGAGGTTGAGAGCGTAGATTAGCCCCATTAGCATGGCACATGCTCTGGGTACGTCCAGGTCTTCAAGGACTGTTGTTCCCTCAAGCACAATCTTTGCATTGGCTGGATCAGATGTTGTGGCACCTCTGGTAACGACAATCTTCATCACTTTATCCGTTTCATCTCCTCCACCATCCTGGCGTAAGTAGTTAAGAAAAAAAAGTTAGTATTTATACGCAATACAATTTAAAAATAGCAGTAAAACAAAGAATATACAATGAAATTAAGTTTTCCATTTACCTACCAACTGATCTTTAAAGAGATCTTCCTCCTTTTCTCTGAGATACACCACTAAGCCACGGATAGCCATCTCTCTCCTTCTTTCCTCAGAATCATCCTGTGAATAAGAAAAATAAAAAAGTGTTTTATAATGTTTTTTAATTTAACCTCAATGAAGATGAGCTTTTTGTAATAACATCACTAGGAAAGAGAGTGAAGGATGATGTTTCCAATGCCTGGCCTATACCAATTACCGATCTCAATTGTGTATGTTAAATTTATCATTTTAAAGATTGCAATAATGAAACAACAGAAAAATCATTTTACAATTAAGTTGTGCTCTGCTTAAGCATTTATAGTTATGTACTAACTGAAGATTTTTTCCCTGTCCAATTGGGAGCAAATAACTAAGCCATAAAAAACACCTGATCTGATATTTGTCCTTGTAAGTATTTGGACTCAGAACAGTTGACTTTAACGCATAAAGGAGACAATCAGCAATGTAAGCAGTTATTTGAAATTCTATTTCTGACCACCTTTGCGGTGATACTGGAACCACGTATACTGTAAGACAAGGTTTATTCATACCTCAAGCAGCAGGTTCTTTATGCACTGAATACTCATCTTTGCAGCTCCTCCTCTTGCTGACAGCAAGGACATTATCTTCGGGATGTACTGGTCCAGTTTTGCCATGAATGTTGTCTCCAGATTGAGAGTTGTGATTCTTCTGAACTCTTGGTTTATCTGTGAGTGTAAAGACAAACAACAGGGACAATTTTTTAAAATGCAGGAAATTTCCATCAACATAGTACATACTGCAAACCATTTAATGATCAAATATTTACCTGAGCTGCATCAAAAAGAGCAGGCCATCGGACTTTGAAGTCATTAACAACAACTAGCAGCCAACCTCTCAAACTTTATACAACGGGGCCTAAAAAAAACAACCCAAAAAGCCTTCTCATTAATGTTGTAACATGCCAAAGGAAATAAAAATAGTGCACATTCAATGGCAATATTAGCAGGCCAATATTTTCATATGTTTAATGTTAAGTAAAGTGTTAATAGACTTACTTTTTTAGGCCTCTTCCTCTCAGCAACGTTGTCGTATCAGCTCTCCAGCCTACGTTTTTACGTTGGTCTTGGACAAAAAACGATCAATAAACTGGGGTTAAAAACACTGAACAAAATAAAATTAACCTATGTACAAAGCTTAAACATTAACCCACATCATCCTTGTGTTTAAATTGGGAGAAAATGACACATATAATCTCTTAGCTGTGCAGGGAAATGTAATGTAAGACCTAATTTAAGCAGCAGCGGCAGAAAGACTCAGCTAAAGTGTATCACATTACATACAATAGCTTAATGAACAGTTAACTGAAAACCTGCTTTTAGGATTGTGTAAAAAAAAAACTATTCCTTGCACTATGTTAAAACACTCATTGAGTGTTGCAAATTAAAGAAAGCAAAAAGTACTACTCACCCAGTAACATTCAATTGGATTGAAAATATGCAATGTCCGTTCCTTTCCCTCCACTTTCTTGCAGGCGTGGCCTTTGGTTAAAACATGTGCGGGCAAGTCCAGTCTTACTCAGCTTTTGAAGGATGCTTAACAGAAATTCAAGTTGCACCAACTAAATATTGTCTCTTGCTGAGTGGAAGCAGAAATGTCCATTCAAAATCATTAAATTATGGAGTCAAGACAGATTTCTATATTCTCAGTTTGACAAACTTATAACAGGAAGTTATTAACTGATTAAAACATGTGTATGTAACAAACTTAAATTTTTTCTGTAAAAAAGGCTCTTGATTTCAAGCTTTACAAACTAACCCCATGAATCATTTTTCTCAGTGTACCACCCAACCTACCTACCTTCCTTCCTTCCTACCTACCACCCAACCTACCTACCTTCCTTCCTTCCTACCTTCCTTCCTACCTACCTTCCTTCCTTCCTACCTACCACCCAACCTACCTACCTTCCTTCCTTCCTACCTTCCTTCCTACCTACCTTCCTTCCTTCCTACCTACCACCCAACCTACCTACCTTCCTTCCTTCCTACCTACCTTCCTTCCTTCCTTCCTACCTACCACCCAACCTACCTACCTTCCTTCCTTCCTACCTACCACCCAACCTACCTACCTTCCTTCCTTCCTTCCTACCTTCCTTCCTTCCTTCCTACCTACCACCCAACCTACCTACCTTCCTTCCTTCCTTCCTTCCTACCTACCACCCAACCTACCTACCTTCCTTCCTTCCTACCTTCCTTCCTACCTACCTTCCTTCCTTCCTACCTACCACCCAACCTACCTACCTTCCGTCCTTCCTACCTACCACCCAACCTACCTGCCTCCCAACCTACCTACTTTCCTTCCTTCCTTCCTTCCTACCTTCCTTCCT
>NC_137652.1:31331474-31336474 GCF_963422515.1 Blennius ocellaris | reverse complement strand
TATCGATCTATCTATCTATCTATCTATCTATCTATCTATCTATCTATCTATCTATCTGTCTATCTATCTATCTATCTATCTATCTATCTATCGATCTATCTATCTATCTATCTATCTATCTATCTATCTATCTATCTATCTATCTATCTATCTATCTATCTATCTATCTATCTATCTATCTATCTATCTATCTATCATCTATCTATCTGTCTATCTATCTCTTGTAATACGTAAAATGCCTTTTTGAATGAAAAGTGTATTTCCCAGTAGAAAGAACGAGATGCACAGTTTCCCGGTGAAGAAACATGGAGAATGTTGGTGGTGTCAGTGAGTGTCCTGGTATTGCTCACGGCATGCCGTCACATGATGGATTGTGTTTCACTTCCAGAGCTGCAGTAATCCTGAATCAATGTGAAACAGGAATGTTGGGTATCCCTGCATTCAAGTTCCGATACGACGGCTGCGATGACACATGCTGAACTCACTCAGATACACACAAGATCTCTTCAACCACCCTTTTCTCCCACAGCTTCGCTGGCATGTTGGGACTTCAAGCAAAACCCAACTTTTGAGCAAGACCAAGAAGGAGCGGGAGGAAGAGAGAGGTTGGCACATGAAACCTCTCACTGCTCCCGGTTATTGTTGGAAGGAAAAGTCCCTCCAGGTCTCCGGGTGAAGCTTCCATTGATATAAACAGTGGAGGCGTGAGGTGGGACGGACTGGGGTCGTCCTGTTTGTGCTGCGGAGAAAAGGGAGCTGTGGGGCATCTGACGCAAAACGTGAGAAACACAAACACACGTTTATTTGTTGTTTTTCTTCTTTTTATGCGTGTTGACATTTCATGTTTGTACATTCCATGAAACAGGCAACGTTTCCGGTCCTCGGGATCCTGTACCTCCCGGTGAAACAGAGCTACATTCTGTGCTGCACTGCGCCGTGAATCACAGTGTGACCTGGTTACTGAAAAGGAGATTCATAGCAGAGCACATATTTATCACATCTCCTAAAATAACACATGCAGATCTGTGAAAATTACTACAGCAGACGATGATTAATGAGGCCTGGCAACAAATTCTTCACCTGCAACACATTGCTGGAGAGCAGCATCCCACTGAAACCCAGCATGTCACTGCACTGAAACGAGGGTTTTTCTCATTTCTGGGGAGATCTTTACTGTAAGTCACTCAATTTACAGCAGAGCTGGAACAGGAATGTGGTGAAAGAAGTCACACATCACCACAGTCAACGGTGGAGTCATTTCCTGTTGTGGCTCTTCAGCAAAGCTTCTCTAGCTTTTGCCCCACACTATTTTTGAATCACACTACCGAGAGCAAGATTACAGTAGAGAATCAGACCTGAAAGGCTGATTATTTGTTCACTTTGTTCCAAGACAAGCAGCCACCACAGAGGAGAGACTTGTTTGATACTCCATATGAACAAAGCACAAAATAAAATAAAGAACCATTCCTTCCATTGAGCTTTATTGTACTAAATTGCCAATTTATTTCCCTTTTTAACTAACACTCCATATGTCAGGGAAGCCATTTGTGCATGGAGTACATGGGTCGCACTAATAAAAAGTCTGACAATGCTGCACTATTTCCTGTGATTCAAATAAGTAAGCAGAAATAACACTGACACAAAATGAGTAATGGGAGCATGACTGCAATCAGTTCCCCTTCTCTCTGTTGAGAAACTAAGCCACATTTGTTACTTCAGTGTCGAGCATTGGAATGATCGTGTTGTGATTGGTTGGTTGATTGTCTGCAGCGAGAGCCCCGACAGGAACCAACAGGAGAGCTCACACCACTCCACTAACTTTTCTTCATTGGCTCCCTGGACAATCTAGAATAGAATTTGAACTTAAAAAACCTCTTAACAACCAGGCTCTATTATAACTGTTTCCATATCACCCCAAAAGAACAGTTGGTTCTCAGAGCGCTGCTCCCTGGAGGTTCCGAGGTTTTCTAAGTGTAGAACGGGAGGCAGAGCTTTCACACACCAGCTGCTTTTCATGTGGACCCGGATCCCAGCTTCAGCCTCTCTGAGGCTCCATTTTGACCTTCAATAGAACACCCTGGACCGTTTTCTAGTGAAGCTGCTGGAGGTCAAGACTGCTGGGGGTCAAGACTGCTGGAGGTCAAGACTGCTGGAGGTCAAGACTGCTGGTGGTCAAGATTGCTGGAGGTCAAGACTGCTGGTGGTCAAGACTGCTGGTGGTCAAGACTGCTGGAGGTCAAGACTGCTGGTGGTCAAGACTGCTGGTGGTCAAGATTGCTGGAGGTCAAGACTGCTGGAGGTCAAGACTGCTGGTGGTCAAGACTGCTGGAGGTCAAGATTGCTGGAGGTCAAGACTGCTGGTGGTCAAGACTGCTGGTGGTCAAGATTGCTGGAGGTCAAGACTGCTGGAGGTCAAGACTGCTGGTGGTCAAGATTGCTGGAGGTCAAGACTGCTGGAGGTCAAGACTGCTGGTGGTCAAGTTTGCTGGAGGTCAAGACTGCTGGAGGTCAAGACTGCTGGGGGTCAAGACTGCTGGAGGTCAAGACTGCTGGAGGTCAAGACTGCTGGTGGTCAAGATTGCTGGAGGTCAAGACTGCTGGTGGTCAAGACTGCTGGAGGTCAAGACTGCTGGAGGTCAAGACTGCTGGTGGTCAAGATTGCTGGAGGTCAAGACTGCTGGAGGTCAAGACTGCTGGTGGTCAAGATTGCTGGAGGTCAAGACTGCTGGAGGTCAAGACTGCTGGTGGTCAAGATTGCTGGAGGTCAAGACTGCTGGAGGTCAAGACTGCTGGTGGTCAAGACTGCTGGAGGTCAAGACTGCTGGTGGTCAAGACTGCTGGTGGTCAAGATTGCTGGAGGTCAAGACTGCTGGTGGTCAAGACTGCTGGAGGTCAAGACTGCTGGTGGTCAATATTGCTGGAGGTCAAGACTGCTGGTGGTCAAGACTGCTGGTGGTCAAGATTGCTGGAGGTCAAGACTGCTGGTGGTCAAGACTGCTGGTGGTCAAGATTGCTGGAGGTCAAGACTGCTGGAGGTCAAGACTGCTGGAGGTCAAGACTGCTGGTGGTCAAGACTGCTGGTGGTCAAGATTGCTGGAGGTCAAGACTGCTGGAGGTCAAGACTGCTGGTGGTCAAGACTGCTGGAGGTCAAGACTGCTGGTGGTCAAGACTGCTGGTGGTCAAGACTGCTGGTGGTCAAGATTGCTGGAGGTCAAGACTGCTGGTGGTCAAGACTGCTGGTGGTCAAGACTGCTGGAGGTCAAGACTGCTGGTGGTCAAGACTGCTGGTGGTCAAGATTGCTGGAGGTCAAGACTGCTGGAGGTCAAGACTGCTGGTGGTCAAGACTGCTGGAGGTCAAGATTGCTGGAGGTCAAGACTGCTGGTGGTCAAGACTGCTGGTGGTCAAGATTGCTGGAGGTCAAGACTGCTGGAGGTCAAGACTGCTGGAGGTCAAGACTGCTGGTGGTCAAGTTTGCTGGAGGTCAAGACTGCTGGAGGTCAAGACTGCTGGGGGTCAAGACTGCTGGAGGTCAAGACTGCTGGAGGTCAAGACTGCTGGTGGTCAAGATTGCTGGAGGTCAAGACTGCTGGTGGTCAAGACTGCTGGTGGTCAAGACTGCTGGAGGTCAAGACTGCTGGTGGTCAAGACTGCTGGAGGTCAAGACTGCTGGTGGTCAAGACTGCTGGTGGTCAAGATTGCTGGAGGTCAAGACTGCTGGAGGTCAAGACTGCTGGTGGTCAAGACTGCTGGAGGTCAAGATTGCTGGAGGTCAAGACTGCTGGTGGTCAAGACTGCTGGTGGTCAAGATTGCTGGAGGTCAAGACTGCTGGAGGTCAAGACTGCTGGTGGTCAAGATTGCTGGAGGTCAAGACTGCTGGAGGTCAAGACTGCTGGTGGTCAAGTTTGCTGGAGGTCAAGACTGCTGGAGGTCAAGACTGCTGGGGGTCAAGACTGCTGGAGGTCAAGACTGCTGGAGGTCAAGACTGCTGGTGGTCAAGATTGCTGGAGGTCAAGACTGCTGGTGGTCAAGACTGCTGGTGGTCAAGACTGCTGGTGGTCAAGATTGCTGGAGGTCAAGACTGCTGGAGGTCAAGACTGCTGGTGGTCAAGACTGCTGGAGGTCAAGATTGCTGGAGGTCAAGACTGCTGGAGGTCAAGACTGCTGGTGGTCAAGACTGCTGGTGGTCAATATTGCTGGAGGTCAAGATTGCTGGTGGTCAAGACTGCTGGTGGTCAAGATTGCTGGAGGTCAAGACTGCTGGAGGTCAAGACTGCTGGTGGTCAAGATTGCTGGAGGTCAAGACTGCTGGAGGTCAAGACTGCTGGTGGTCAAGACTGCTGGAGGTCAAGACTGCTGGTGGTCAAGACTGCTGGTGGTCAAGATTGCTGGAGGTCAAGACTGCTGGTGGTCAAGACTGCTGGAGGTCAAGACTGCTGGTGGTCAATATTGCTGGAGGTCAAGACTGCTGGTGGTCAAGACTGCTGGTGGTCAAGATTGCTGGAGGTCAAGACTGCTGGTGGTCAAGACTGCTGGTGGTCAAGATTGCTGGAGGTCAAGACTGCTGGAGGTCAAGACTGCTGGTGGTCAAGACTGCTGGTGGTCAAGATTGCTGGAGGTCAATACTGCTGGAGGTCAAGACTGCTGGAGGTCAAGACTGCTGGTGGTCAAGACTGCTGGAGGTCAAGACTGCTGGTGGTCAAGACTGCTGGTGGTCAAGACTGCTGGAGGTCAAGACTGCTGGTGGTCAAGATTGCTGGAGGTCAAGACTGCTGGTGGTCAAGACTGCTGGTGGTCAAGACTGCTGGAGGTCAAGACTGCTGGTGGTCAAGACTGCTGGTGGTCAAGATTGCTGGAGGTCAAGACTGCTGGAGGTCAAGACTGCTGGTGGTCAAGACTGCTGGAGGTCAAGATTGCTGGAGGTCAAGACTGCTGGTGGTCAAGACTGCTGGTGGTCAAGATTGCTGGAGGTCAAGACTGCTGGAGGTCAAGACTGCTG
>NC_137652.1:31291474-31326474 GCF_963422515.1 Blennius ocellaris | reverse complement strand
GGTGCTGGTGGGGTGTTGGTGGGGTGTTGGGGGGGTGTTGGTGGGGTGTTGGTGAGGTGTTGGTGGGGTGCTGGTGGGGTGTTGGTGGGGTGCTGGTGGGGTGTTGGTGGGGTGTTGGGGGGGTGTTGGTGGGGTGTTGGTGAGGTGTTGGTGGGGTGCTGGTGGGGTGTTGGTGGGGTGCTGGTGGGGTGTTGGTGGGGTGTTGGTGGGGTGTTGGGGGGGTGCTGGTGGGGTGTTGGTGGGGTGATGGTGGGGTGTTGGGGGGTGTTGGGGGGGTGTTGGTGGGGTGCTGGTGGGGTGTTGGTGGGGTGGTGGTGGGGTGTTGGGGGGGTGTTGGGGGGGGTGTTGGTGGGGTGTTGGGGGGTGTTGGTGGCCCTTCAGGAGGTGGGGTGCTGGTGGGGTGTTGGTGGGGTGCTGGTGGGGTGTTGGTGGGGTGTTGGGGGGGGTGTTGGGGGGGTGTTGGTGGGGTGCTGGTGGGGTGTTGGTGGGGTGTTGGGGGGGTGTTGGTGGGGTGTTGGTGAGGTGTTGGTGGGGTGCTGGTGGGGTGTTGGTGGGGTGCTGGTGGGGTGTTGGTGGGGTGTTGGGGGGGGTGTTGGTGGGGTGTTGGTGAGGTGTTGGTGGGGTGCTGGTGGGGTGTTGGTGGGGTGCTGGTGGGGTGTTGGTGGGGTGTTGGTGGGGTGCTGGTGGGGTGTTGGTGGGGTGTTGGGGGGGTGCTGGTGGTGTGTTGGGGGGGGTGTTGGGGGGGTGTTGGTGGGGTGTTGGTGGGGTGTTGGTGGGGTGCTGGTGGGGTGTTGGTGGGGTGTTGGGGGGGTGTTGGTGGGGTGCTGGGGGGGTGCTGGTGGGGTGTTGGGGGGGTGTTGGTGGCCCTTCAGGAGGCAGTAAATATCACTGTGAGCTGTGGGCTGAGTGGAGGACGAACCCCACAGCCCCGCTGGATACATTTCACCATGCACCATGCTTAGATGTGCACATCTGGACTTTATGAATGAGGAAAAAATAATGCAGTTTGTCTGAATGCAGGAAGATTGAACAGGAGAGCATTCATAGAAGAGGACATCTGCACCACGGAGCATTATGATAATATGGAACTTGATCAAATATGCAGGCAGTGTTTGTTGCATTGCATGAATGAAAGCCAATGTTTTGAGCTCACGTTTGACCACAGCCGCGTCTTTTGATGTTCCACACTCTGAACAAAACATGTTTTTATTGTACATTAAACAGATTTACAGTCAAAATAGCCTCCAGCTTCCGATCAGCATTTTCCGAATGTTCGTCGGGCACACTTCAAGGAAAGTGTTTTTTGTCGGGACAAACACTTCCCTGCAGACAACTGACTGTGTGTATTTGCAGCTGCATGGGTGTGTCTGGATTTATTACTGCAATGGGGGTATTGTGAGGTTATTATTGTCCAACCTGGGGTCTGCCATCACCTTGGGAAGACTAAAACTGCTCACCAGGGAGGCTGAGGGCTTTTCTTTCATTAAAGTTGCCCAAATCAGTTGTGTTAATGTCAAAGAAAATCAGAATAAGAGACATACTAGAATCCCGACTTGGGAAAAAGCCCATTGGTTGTGGTTTTAAAGTGTAGGCAGTTCAGGGAAAGACGTCACACCGTCGTGAGACAGGTTCGCTTTACCCTACTGATCATGTGTTGCTGCAATAGTAATCCTGGGTTGAAAGTTATTGTAAGATTTATTGTGAGTTAAGTGGTAGGTAAGGTTACCATCTGTTGGAGATCAAGGAATGAAAACTAATATAACGATATGAGCATTATGAATACACAGAACATGCATGTGTTTCAAGTTATCGTAAAGTGATGGTCTGAGAAGCTGAGAAATAATGTAGATCTGCTTCTGAGAGTTGGTCTAACAGAAATAATGTAAATCTGCTTCTGAGAGTTGGTCTCTAACAGAAATAATGTAGATCTGCTTCTGAGAGTTGGTCTCTAACAGAAATAATGTAAATCTGCTTCTGAGAGTTGGTCTCTAACAGAAATAATGTAGATCTGCTTCTGAGAGTTGGTCTCTAACAGAAATAATGTAGATCTGCTTCTGAGAGTTGGTCTCTAACAGAAATAATGTGAGAAACGGTCACGTGGTCTTATGAGTCATTTTGCAACTTCAATTAAATGGATTTGCTTGAGAAAGCACAGCGATTCTTAGGACTGATAGTAAGTAAGTAAGTAAGTAAGTAAAATGTATTCATAACGCGCTTTTCACAGAATAAATGACAAAGTGCTGTACAGGAGAAAAGGTAAAAACAACAATATAAAATGTATATACATGTGTAAAATTAAAGTGACACTAGTGAAAACAACCATCAACCAAAAGCTCCTAAATAAACATGTTTTCAAATCCTTTTTAAAAGAGACAACAGAGTCTGCCAGGTGCAGAGACAGGACAGAGACAGGGACAGAGACAGGACAGGGACAGAGACTGGGGCAGAGACTGGGGCAGAGACAGGGGCAGAGACAGGGACAGAGACAGGACAGAGACAGAGAAAGAGACGGGGGCAGAGACAGAGACAGAGACGGGGGCAGAGACAGGGGCAGAGACTGGGGCAGAGACAGGGGCAGAGACAGGGCAGAGACAGGGCAGAGACAGGGACAGAGACAGGACAGAGACAGGGGCAGAGACAGGGGCAGAGACTGGGGCAGAGACAGGACAGAGACAGGGGCAGAGACAGGGGCAGAGACTGGGGCAGAGACAGGGGCAGAGACATGGCAGAGACAGGGACAGAGACAGGGACCGAGACAGGGACAGAGACTGGGGCAGAGACAGGACAGAGACAGGGAAAGAGACAGGGACAGAGACAGGGGCAGAGACTGGGGCAGAGACAGGACAGAGACAGGGACAGAGACAGGGGCAGAGACAGGGCAGAGACAGGACAGAGACAGGGGCAGAGACAGGACAGAGACAGGGAAAGAGACAGGGACAGAGATAGGGACAGGGACAGAGACAGGGGCAGAGACAGGGCAGAGACAGGGACAGAGACAGGGGCAGAGACAGGGACAGAGACAGGGGCAGAGACAGGGCAGAGACAGGGCAGAGACAGGGACAGAGATAGGGACAGGGACAGAGACAGGGATAGAGACAGGGGCAGAGACAGGGCAGAGACAGGGGCAGAGACAGGGCAGAGACAGGACAGAGACAGGGCAGAGACAGGGGCAGAGACAGGACAGAGACAGGACAGAGACAGGGACAGAGACAGGACAGGGACAGAGACTGGGGCAGAGACTGGGGCAGAGACAGGGGCAGAGACAGGGACAGAGACAGGACAGAGACAGAGAAAGAGACGGGGGCAGAGACAGAGACAGAGACGGGGGCAGAGACAGGGGCAGAGACTGGGGCAGAGACAGGGGCAGAGACAGGGCAGAGACAGGGCAGAGACAGGGACAGAGACAGGACAGAGACAGGGGCAGAGACAGGGGCAGAGACTGGGGCAGAGACAGGACAGAGACAGGGGCAGAGACAGGGGCAGAGACATGGCAGAGACAGGGACAGAGACAGGGACCGAGACAGGGACAGAGACTGGGGCAGAGACAGGACAGAGACAGGGAAAGAGACAGGGACAGAGACAGGGGCAGAGACTGGGGCAGAGACAGGACAGAGACAGGGACAGAGACAGGGGCAGAGACAGGGCAGAGACAGGACAGAGACAGGGGCAGAGACAGGACAGAGACAGGGAAAGAGACAGGGACAGAGATAGGGACAGGGACAGAGACAGGGGCAGAGACAGGGCAGAGACAGGGACAGAGACAGGGGCAGAGACAGGGACAGAGACAGGGGCAGAGACAGGGCAGAGACAGGGCAGAGACAGGGACAGAGATAGGGACAGGGACAGAGACAGGGATAGAGACAGGGGCAGAGACAGGGCAGAGACAGGGGCAGAGACAGGACAGGGACAGAGACTGGGGCAGAGACTGGGGCAGAGACAGGGGCAGAGACAGGGACAGAGACAGGACAGAGACAGAGAAAGAGACGGGGGCAGAGACAGAGACAGAGACGGGGGCAGAGACAGGGGCAGAGACTGGGGCAGAGACAGGGGCAGAGACAGGGCAGAGACAGGGCAGAGACAGGGACAGAGACAGGACAGAGACAGGGCAGAGACAGGGACAGAGACAGGACAGAGACAGGGGCAGAGACAGGGGCAGAGACTGGGGCAGAGACAGGACAGAGACAGGGAAAGAGACAGGGACAGAGACAGGGGCAGAGACTGGGGCAGAGACAGGACAGAGACAGGGACAGAGACAGGACAGAGACAGGGACAGAGACAGGGGCAGAGACAGGGCAGAGACAGGACAGAGACAGGGGCAGAGACAGGACAGAGACAGGGAAAGAGACAGGGACAGAGACAGGGGCAGAGACAGGGCAGAGACAGGGACAGAGATAGGGACAGGGACAGAGACAGGGGCAGAGACAGGGCAGAGACAGGGACAGAGACAGGGGCAGAGACAGGGACAGAGACAGGGGCAGAGACAGGGCAGAGACAGGGCAGAGACAGGGACAGAGATAGGGACAGGGACAGAGACAGGGATAGAGACAGGGGCAGAGACAGGGCAGAGACAGGGGCAGAGACAGGGCAGAGACAGGACAGAGACAGGGCAGAGACAGGGGCAGAGACAGGACAGAGACAGGACAGAGACAGGGCAGAGACAGGGGCAGAGACAGGGCAGAGACAGGGGCAGAGACAGGGCAGAGACAGGACAGAGACAGGGCAGAGACAGGGGCAGAGACAGGACAGAGACAGGACAGAGACAGGGCAGAGACAGGGGCAGAGACAGGACAGAGACAGGGCAGAGACAGGACAGAGACAGGACAGAGACAGGGGCAGAGACAGGGCAGAGACAGGGCAGAGACAGGGACAGAGACAGGGGCAGAGACAGGGCAGAGACAGGACAGAGACAGGGCAGAGACAGGGGCAGAGACAGGACAGAGACAGGACAGAGACAGGGCAGAGACAGGGGCAGAGACAGGGCAGAGACAGGGGCAGAGACAGGGCAGAGACAGGACAGAGACAGGGCAGAGACAGGGGCAGAGACAGGACAGAGACAGGACAGAGACAGGGCAGAGACAGGGGCAGAGACAGGACAGAGACAGGGCAGAGACAGGACAGAGACAGGACAGAGACAGGGGCAGAGACAGGGCAGAGACAGGGCAGAGACAGGGACAGAGACAGGGGCAGAGACAGGGCAGAGACAGTTCAGAGACAGGGGCAGAGACAGGGCAGAGACAGGGCAGAGACAGGACAGAGACAGGGCAGAGACAGGGCAGAGACAGGGGCAGAGACAGGTCAGAGACAGGGGCAGAGACAGGGCAGAGACAGGGGCAGAGACAGGTCAGAGACAGGGGCAGAGACAGGGCAGAGACAGGGCAGAGACAGGGCAGAGACAGGGCAGAGACAGGACAGAGACAGGGCAGAGACAGGGGCAGAGGGTTCCACAGTCTAGGGGCCACAGACTGAAAAGACGGGTCCCCTCGGGTCTTATAATGGGTCTTAGGGACGACAAGCAGGTTCTGGACAGACGACCAAAGAGTACGGCCAGAGGAGTGCGGCTTCAGGAGGTCCAGGATGTCCTGTGGGGCCGGACTGGTCCAGGATGTCCTGTGGGGCCGGACTGGTCCAGGATGTCCTGTGGGGCCGGACTGGTCCAGGAGGTCCTGTGGGGCCGGACTGGTCCAGGAGGTCCTGTGGGGCCGGACCGTTTAAGGCTCTGAAAGTCACTAGGACCTTAAAATCAATCCTGAATTTTCCAGGGAGCCGATGGAGAGCCGATCAGACTGGAGTGGTTTGAGACCTTCGGGGTTCACCTGTACTGTAGTACATTTACAGTAAACAAGACTGCCATGCTCGCCTAGAAGACATGTGAGCAGTCTGTTACAAGAAATGTGAAATGATGAATACAAAAATATAAACCACAAGACAAAGACATACAAGTTTCACACAGTGATGCATAAACTGAATAAATGAGCAGAATCAGGGTAACAACTTACCTCTCCAAGTATTTATTGCAATCTTAATAATAACATAAAAAAAAACACTCCTAATCCTAATTAAAGAGGAAATGCCATTAGATTTCTAGTTTCACAATACCACCCTCTAATCCAGTACAGACACTGTTGACCCACATTCATTCAAACAACTTCCAAGATATTTACTTTGCAATAATCGAGGGAATACATAAAGAGCTATAATATGTCTGCATAAATCGTAACTGTTTTAGTGATTTGGGTGTTGGATAGAACAACATTGACATCAATTTAAAACAACTTTCAGCAGTCATGATTAAAATAATCATAAATATGCATGTTTTTTTCTCCACAACAGTCGCAGTTGTATGAATACATTGATGATAGTGTATGTATAGTTTCAAAAGTTTCACACTTGATTTCACACATTATGGAGGGCAAAAGAGAAAATAGAAGAAGCCGGTATTTAACATATAGATAAAATGATTCTCTGTTTTGATCTCAGAAGAGGACAGCAGGAAAAACACCACATTCTAAATATTTAAATTATTAAAGGACGCAAGAAGCACCTATCGCACATTTCGAAAAGTATAATATGTGCTTTTGCACAAAGTGGATCTGTTGTGGTCCTTCTGCTCATGAGATCTATTTCAAATATATATATCTATTTAATTATCTTTATAAATGAAGAAAAAGGTCCAAGCCTTGGCTTCCATGTAAATCTTGCCTATCTTGAAATACACAGTGGCCACAGACCATCAGAGGGTGGACCTCTCTGCTGGGCTTTTACTTCACAATCAAAACACGTAGTTAGTTTTAAATCTATGATGCATCATGGGAACAAATTGTATGTGACCTTTATTGAAAACTGTGTCAGAAATCCACCCACACACAGATGGACGGCGATAAGGGAGGGTTTTTTTCTTTCCTTTTGTTTCGTTACAGACCGGAACTGGAGTCTCCCTCCTCCCCCCTCAGTGTTTTACTACAACACTCCTCTCTCATCCCCTCATTGTCCGGCCTGTTCCCTCGTTCCCCATCATCCCCTCTCATCACCTGAGTGGGAGGCACGAAGCCAAATCCACTCTGCTGGAATTAAACTCACCGGGACTCTGCAGATTGCACCGCACTGCTTTAATCACACTCACACACACACACACACACACGCACACACACACACACACACACACACACACACACACACACACACACACACACACACACACACACACACACACACACACACACACACACACACACACACACACACACACACACACACACACACACACACACACACACACACACACACACACGCCTGCCTGCATACTCAGTGGATGGAAAACCAGAAGCAGGGATGGAAAGATGAGCTGGGAGTGGCTGGTGAACGGGGACTGTCCACGTCATAGGAAGTAGGTAGTGACAACTCTTTCTGTCAGACACACACACACACACACACACACACACACACACACACACACACACACACACACACACACACACACACACACACACACACACAAATGTATGCACACGTGGAGCGTAAGCACCAGAAACTGTTATCTACCGCAGCAGCTGCCAGTGTGTCCAAGAGATGGAGAGAAACATTTCCAGGGGTGTTGTGGGGATTGTGGAAACACAGCGAGAGCTGAGTGACACGCTCACCACCGCTGCCCGCTGGCTGGAGGCCGCTGGAGCCCTGCACCTTCACCACTTGAGAGAAGATTACGCCATTACACTTAGACTGTGCAAGAAATCACTGTCTATTTACCAGACAAACATCTGGTCCACTCCTCCCCTCTGCTTGGGGCCACACATGAGTCACTACCAGCAGTTGCATTGTGGGTAAATTAAGTGTTGGGTTTGAACAATGAATGTGGAATACAAAGTGAGTGAGCGAGTGATTATCGTGCAACAGATTTTGCATTTGTTACCTTTGACAATGAAGGTTGGTCCTCTGACAAACATGGCAGAGAAGGTTTTGTTTTAGTCTGTGCATTTATTTATTTATTCCTTTATTTATTTATTTATTGGTTTGTATGCATTTGACCAACTTTTCTCAACAACTAATGACCCAAATTGCATGACATTTTCAGGGATGATTTTTCACCAATCAATTAGATTTTGGGACATTAATGGCGAAATGCGTCCAAAGAAATCCTAAAACACTGCAACAGAATGTCCCATACAAAGCGGATGAGAGAGGCACCTCATGGAGGAGATCAAAGGAGATCAGTGTCTGTTGCCATGGATGTGCTCCCTGTGTTTCACACTGTGATATTGCGATCTGACTGGCTAGGTAACATACATACTAGCTAAGGGCTAACATACTAGCGATGCTAACTGGGTTCTGCAAACAAATGTTTTGTTCTGCGCACTACCGAGTGTAGCTCTCATTAGAGAATGTGTTGCACATGAGAAAAAGTTGTCATATTTTGATATTCGAGTTGCTGTGATATCGTGTTGCTGTGTACTCAGTCACTTTTCTATCCTAACCAGCATTTTCTGCTGTGGAACCTTGAACTACAGATACTTGCATATTTTTCAACAGTCACTAATCAGATGCAGCAGTGAGCTCCGGCTGCCCAGGAACTCCTCACTGCTTCCCTGCTCTTCTTTCCTCGGATCGCCGTACCGACCTCTGCAGAGCGGGAACACCCCACATGAGTGGAAGGTTTTAGAGATGCTCTCACCAGAGCTCTCACAGTTTGGCCCTCGTCAAACACTGTCAAAATCCCATGATGCTTTCTCATTAACCCTGCTTTGGATGAATACAATCTAAGGACACACTGTTCTCTCACTAACAGGTGCCATGATAAAGAGATAATTAAACAACTCATATTACCTTACCTTTCTCCAGGTACTACGGTTTTTAGAACGTGAGGTTTTATTGCATTTCTTTTTTATTTCTTTCAGAAACTCCTGAGTTGTTGGCATATCTGTGTGATTATTATGTTTTGTCAAATGTTTGCCAGTCTAAAAGCCTGCATGTCACCAACACAGAAACTAAAGTGTTGTCAGTGTTATTTTCCACCTCTCACTCTGATGAGTGCCTGTTGTGGCTCACCTGTGTATTTATCTGCTGCCATAATAACTCAATAAATGCATGGTAAAGATCGAGTTAATTAAATAAGGAAATGTCATGTGACTTTTTGCTGCTGCACATGATGTGTAGTGGATGATCAATACAAAATGAGGCAGCTACAGGCTCACCATGGGAGGCTGATGATGTGCAACATCCATCCCTCCAGCCATTGTCTGCTGCTTATAGTCTAAGCAGAGTTGCCCAGACTTCCCTCACCCCAGACTCTTCCTCCAGCTCTTCCAGTGGCACCCCAAGGTGTTCCCAGGCCATAGAGAGACATAGTCCCTCCAGGGTGTCCTAGGTCTGTCCTGAGGCCTCCTACTGGAGGGACATGACCAGAACACCTCCCTGGAGAGGCGTCCATCTGAAACAGATGCCTGAGCCTCCTCAGCTGTTCCTCTGGATGTGGAGGAGCAGCAGCTCTACTACGAGCTCCTCCTGGTGACTGAGCTCCTCCCCCTATCTCTAAGGGTGACTGAGCTCCTCCCCCTACATCTAAGGGTGACTGAGCTCCTCACCCTATCTCTAAGGGGTACTGAGCTCCTCCCCCTATCTCTAAGGGCGACTGAGCTCCTCACCCTATCTCTAAGGGTGACTGAGCTCCTCCCCCTACATCTAAGGGTGACTGAGCTCCTCACCCTATCTCTAAGGGTGATTGAGCTCCTCACCCTATCTCTAAGAGTGACTGAGCTCCTCCCCTATCTCTAAGGGTGACTGAGCTCCTCACCCTATCTCTAAGGGTGACTGAGCTCCTCACCCTATCTCTAAGGGTGACTGAGCTCCTCCCCCTATCTCTAAGGGTGACTGAGCTCCTCCCCTATCTCTAAGGGTGTGCCCAGCCACCCTACGGAGGAAGCTCATTTCAGCCGCTTGTATCCGGGATCTGGTTCTTTCGGTCATGACCCATAGTTCATGACCATAGGTGAGGGGAGGAACGAAGATCGACCGGTAAATCGAGAGCTTGGTCTTTTGGCTCAGCTCCTTCTTCACCATGACGGACCGATACAACGTCCGCATAACTGCAGACGCTGCACCGATCCGCCTGTCCATCTCACGCTCCATCTTTCCCCCACTCGTGAACAAGACCCCAAGATACTTGAACTCCTCCACTTGGGACAAGGGCACTCCACCGACCTGGAGGGGGCAAGACACCTTTTTCCGGTCGAGAACCATGGCCTCGGATTTAGAGGTGCTGATCCTCATCCCAGCTGCTTCACACTCAGCTGTGAACCGCGTCAGTGCACGCTGAAGGTCCAGGCTTGATGGAGCCAACAGAACCACATCATCCGCAAAAAGCAGAGATGAGATCCTGTGGTCCCCAAACTGGACCCCCTCCGGCCCCCAGCTGTGCCTAAAGATTCTGTCCATATAAGTAATGAACAGAACCGGTGATAAAGGACAGCCCTGCCGGAGGCCAACGTGCACTGGGAACAGATCCGACTTACTGCCGGCAATGTGAACCAAACTCCTGCTCCAGGAATACAAAGACCGAACAGCCCTCAACAAGGGACCCCGGACTCCATACTCCCGGAGCACCCCCCACAGGACATCTCGGGGGACGCGGTCAAACGCCTTCTCCAGATCCACAAAACACATGTGGACTGGTTGGGCGAACTCCCATGAACCCTCAAGAACCTGGTGGAGGGTATAGAGCTGGTCCAGTGTTCCACCATCAGGAGAACCTGGTGGAGGGTATAGAGCTGGTCCAGTGTTCCACCATCAGGAGAACCTGGTGGAGGGTATAGAGCTGGTCCAGTGTTCCACGACCAGGAGAACCTGGTGGAGGGTATAGAGCTGGTCCAGTGCTCCACCATCAGGAGAACCTGGTGGAGGGTATAGAGCTGGTCCACTGTTCCACCATCAGGAGAACCTGGTGGAGGGTATAGAGCTGGTCCACTGTTCCACCATCAGGAGAACCTGGTGGAGGGTATAGAGCTGGTCCAGTGTTCCACCATCAGGAGAACCTGGTGGAGGGTATAGAGCTGGTCCAGTGTTGGCTGGATCCTCCTCTCCAGTACCCTGGAATAGACTTTCCCAGGGAGGGCAAAGGTTGGTGTTTATCTTCTTGCTGATGATCTGCGTGCGAATGTATTCCTTGACAGTGATGCAGAGCCTCATCTGTTCCAAAATGAACTCTGCTTTCTCCTTCTTCTCCATGGAGCCATATGTCTCTATGATGTGCAACACGACAGGCATATTCAAGCGTCCAATACTGGTGATTTGGAAACACCTACAAAACAGCAGCGTCAGAGCATAACACTGTAACATCCTGCACTGTGTGGCAGTGGTCAAAAAGAAGATATTCTCTCAAGCTCAAATCCAAACAACTTCAGGGGAAGAGGTGAGAATATTAAACAGCTGTTGCCAGTCAAACCCTTCGTCAGTTCAAATGTGAGTGGAATGATGATATATGGTATCAATAGTAGAGTTGGTGTCACTGATAAGAAGCTCAAAAGGATGTTCTCTTAACACTGGAGCCCTCCTGCCTTTGAGGTGCTAAAGTCTTCAGAACCCACCAGAGAAATTACAGTGAGGTCTGTTTGCATATTGCACAATGACAGATAATCAGTGGGTGGGCATGAAGTCATGCATCATTAAGGTGCAGTCGGCTGCTGCAGCCTCACATTTGATGCGTTTACATTAATCAGCGGCCATTGTTCTGGTTTGTAATTCGCCATGGTTGTGCTGGAGCGGATGTATTGCCATATCGGTCATGGGCTCAGCAGGTATGCAGTCAGTCAGCTGGGATGTGACATTTCCTCTTTCTAGATCATTCTTTAACCAGCGTTCAGAGCAGCTGAGGTGGGGGCTGCGCTGGTGACTCATACATTGTCTGTCTCAGTCTAACTTCCCTCAATCAGAGACAGAGCGAAGGAGGGAGGGAGGGAGGGAGGGAGGGAGGGAGGGAGGAAAGCGGGATGTTTTTACTCTTGATTTCTTTCCTTTTTCATTCTCATACTGTCCGTTACTCCCCAGGCAGCCACTTCAACCAAATGACTCAGGGAGACGAGGTTTGCTGTTCCTCAGAGAGTCACACATCCCCCCCCCCCCCCCCCCCCCCCCCCCCCCCCCTCACTGTGCTATCTGTGACTCTAATTTGATCTGGATGAGTCCATCGCCTTGATTATAAGGAGCTCCTCCTTCTTGATAAGGCTGCTGGGAGGGAGAGGGCAGTGTGTGGAGGTGGTACTTCAGAGAAGAGGGGGAAGGAAGATGTGAAGCTCCATACTGTGAACATGATGGACTTCATGTGAAGAAAACCTTTGCTGGCCGATTTCTCACCATTTTTGTTTAATGAATCCTTAGAAATGATTCAGAAATGCATGTATCTATATATATATATATATATATATATATAGCATTTGTCATTAATCATTTATGTGTTGTGAATCACAAAATTATATATATATATATATATATATATATATATATATATATATATATAAATATCATTTTGTGATTCACAACACATAAATGATTAATGACAAATGCTCAAAGGACACAAAAAAATATTTTTTTCTTTGAAAGACCCAGATCTAAGTATGACTGTAAACATGAAAAAGGAACAATACAAACAAGAAGAAAGCACCAGACAGCTCCACAAACACTGGCTGCAGGCCAGTGTGAATGTCAGACAGACATTTTTCACGTTGCTGTCAGCATTATAATAATTAATGGGAAGAGCCTCCTCAAGCAAACAGGAGTTTAGTGTAATAGATACCATTAGGACAATAGCTTTAGCTATGCCAAAGCTAACGGTCAGCACGGTGAGTTACAGGCAAAAGTAGTAGTCCAGTGATATATCACCTTCTGTTACATCATTCAGCACGAGACACATTAATAACTAATTGGTTTCGTCAAGAGTCAATAAGTCATACTTTGAGGAGAATTAAGTTATAATCATTAATCCATATTTATGAACCTGCACAACGCTTGCAGTGAGCTGCACAATATCAGAGTAACCAGCACATATCCATCTAGTTTTCTCAAGCTGACAACATTATGGTGCCACCGGGTCAAAAAGAAAAAAGGCACATTTCATTTTAAAGCACATGCATGTTGTGGAAATACAACACAAGATGTGTGTGGTCTATGAATTCAACAGGTTTGACATTGTAGCTTAAGCTAACTGTGAATATGAATCTTTATGCAATATTGATTTTCTTTCCTTCATTACTTTCCATCTATCACATGAAGGTGAGTTCAGACATGGAATTGAAGAAAGAAAATATAGATCTGCACCAACAGATGTCAAATGAAACTGGAGTAATGGCAGTTCCATGTGTGTTTTTAATACATATTCCCAGAATGACAGCACAGAAATGCTCAGATGTCAGAAGGACAAAGATGTTTTAGAAACTGTCCATCATTTCACTATTATTGATCTGTTCCAACTAACAGAAAGTAATTTCCCTTCTTCCTCCTTTTCTCTTCTCCATTACTCTGACAGGAATGTCATCATGAGACGTGAACTTTTAAATCGCTGTCATAAAATTGCTCTTTCAACACTCGATCTGTCAATAATCAGCTTCTTTCCCAAACGTAATAAGCTGCTGAAGTTTTAAAGCTGGAACAAAAACATAGAAATGTCAGAAAGAGAAACCTTTTCTTTAAAGTCATATTTCATGTCGGTTATTGAAACTGTGATCGAAACAACCTGGATGACTCAGCCTGGGTAAAAAAAAAAATCTGAACTCTTGAGTCATTGGCAGAAAAAAAACATTCAGAGAAACAAAGAAAAGTCCATCTCTCCATAGAAATCTATCCAAAGCAGTGGTCAGACAGAAACACCCTCAGGGAAGACCCTCAGCCAGCCTTCTGCTCCCGCTCAGAAGAAGCTGACAGACGGGACCAGCTGGACAAAGTGTTCAGACATAGAATGAAAAGACTTAATACACATTGACATGGTTTTAAATGTTGCCCTCACTGATGCATCTCCGGTTTCTTTATTCTTTTATTTGCTTTGAATGTTTTGTGCTCCTTTTTTGAATGTAAACTTGTTACTGCTGCAAGAGCCGATGTTTAGAACAAAAAGCAGAACAGAAATTTGACTATACAAACGTCTGCAGTCGAGCCGAGGTTGACTGTGGAAATGACATGCTTAAGTGTCAAAGCTCATGTTTACAATAGTTTTGTTTCCACTCCACCTCCACAGTCTGGACATGTTCTTTGAAAGTTTCGGTTTCTCAAAGGTATGAAATCCTTGACGAAAGAACAAAAACACCAGGCAAGTTTAAGCAGAGCAACACACAAAATGAAAGTTACAACACTTTATTACAAAACAATTGGTGGGCCATGCCAAAGAGGATGATGACGAAGGGTGTCAGACCATTAAAATACTTTTTTTCCCCTCCACTTATTTGTGAGAACACAATTCCTACAAATACCTGCTCTCGTCTCTGCAAATTCTCTGCAAGTTTGAATTCATCAGTTTTGTCCTTTCCCCTCATCCCAGCCCCCTCCGACACGTAGTCGTACTGATATCACTGTAGCTGAGCAGTGGCTTCCAGTCATTCACCCTTTTGTCACTGGCTTGCAGCACTCAATGGAGAATTAACCTCTTATTAACCTCCAATCAACTTACAGTACATGGTAAAACTGATATTCATTTGTCTAATGAACACAAAGTCTCTCACATCTATATTTAAAATTAATTACTTGGAAATCTTCACTTTCCGGACCCTTAAAACACTCCTAAACACTTAAATGTAAACCAGCATCCTTGAATTAATACATAAACCCAGCATCATGCACATTTTGATTCTGTATTGAGAACGTATAATTAAACAACACACCCAAGAAAAAAAACCTGTAGGAAAGTATATTTGATCGTCTTAATTTGAGTTCTAGCAGTGCACTGTTTAGGTTGTTTTGTTTGTTTTGTGTTGTTTTTTTACGCTAGCTTGCTTTCAGTTTCGTTGGCATGCTTATTGTTGGAGCTGATAGGAAACACTCCTCCCCGAGGAGAGCACTCCGTGGGATAATCAGTAGAAATTCACAGTCTAACCCGGAAAAATGATTTTTTTTTTTAATAATAAAAAAGTGATTCTGAAGTCTGTGTCTGGAATCAATTAGTGACTTGGGCAACTTTATCCAGAAGATGACTGGTTCTATTTTGTGGAGCTCAAATCTCCTACGTTCTCTAAACGCATCACAGCTCCTTTCCTCAGCTGGAGCTAGCAGAGGAAAGCTTCGCTAGCCTCTGATGGAAGCTGGACGCTGCTATTGGCTTAAAATGTTGAGTGACAGGATCATCAGCCAATCACATTCTGATGTGTTATTGACAGAACTCTTTAGGGCCAGCAGAGTGTGGTCATTGAAATGAGCTTGTCTGATTGGCTCATGGGCTCGTGGGCAGGTGGTGATGACTCTGCTATGATCTGCTACTCTGGAGTGATGGAGGCTGATTTATCGGATGATATGATAGCCGACCTGCTTCAGGGGCTTTTTCAATGCGTCTGTTTGCAGAAGAAAAGTAAATTGTGAGTAGTGGAAGACTGACACCAGAAATGATGAGCTAATTCAGACCAACAAAGGCTTTGTCAGCATTTTACAGCAGGATTTCTTCTGCAGAAGTTCTCCGATGACTCCGCCATCGTGGGCCGGGTGTCCGAGGGGAACGAACTGGAGTACCGGTCAGTCATCAGGGACTAACTGGAGTACCGGTCGGTCACCATGGACTAACTGGAGTACCGGTCAGTCATCAGGGACTAACTGGAGTACCGGTCGGTCACCATGGACTAACTGGAGTACCGGTCAGTCATCAGGGACTAACTGGAGTACCGGTCGGTCACCATGGACTAACTGGAGTACCGGTCAGTCATCATGGACTTTGTGGACTGGTGTGATCCAACCACCTGTGCTTGAACACCAGTAAGACGAAGGAGATGGTGATGGACTTCAGGAGGAAGAGACCACCACACACACCGGTGAACATCCAGGGGGAGGACATTGAGGAGGGGGACAGTTTCAAGTACCTGGGTGTTCACCTCAACAATAAACTGGACTGGTCGCACAACACCGACGCCCTGTACAAGAAGGGCCAAAGTGACCTCCACCTTCTGAGGAGACTGAGGTCCTTCGGAGTGAGCAGGCCTCTGCTCAGGACTTTTTATGACTCTGTGGTGGCCTCTGCTCTCCACTATGCTGCCGTGTGCTGGGCCCCGGGCCCCTGGCTGCTGGCCCCTGGCCCCTGGCCCCTGGCCCCCTGGCCCCCTGGCCCCCCTGGCCCCGGGCAGCACAGAGCGGGACAAGAACAGACTGGACAAGCTGGTCAGGAGGGCCAGCTCCGTCCTGGGCCCCTGGCCCCGGGCAGCACAGAGCGGGACAAGAACAGACTGGACAAGCTGGTCAGGAGGGCCAGCTCCGTCCTGGGCCCCTGGCCCCTGGACTCTGTGAAGGAGGTAAGCGACAGGAGGGTGGTAGCTAAGGCTCCTCCATCATGGACAACACCACCCACCCACTGCACGGGACTGTAGAGGAGTTGAGGAGCCCTCAGTGGCAGACTGAGACACCCTCAGTGTAGGACGGAGCAAGTCCTTCATCCCCACTGCTGTCAGACTGGACAACAGGACTGTGTAGTAACAGTGACAGTATGTGCAACAACCCTGCACCTAGGACACTTTATCTAAGTCACTTCATTTGTAAAATTGTATATAAGATACCTCTATTCTACTAACTGTGTGCACTTTCCTCTCCTTTCCTCATGCGTCCTCAAGAGCTGTATGCAACAAGTACATTTCTCCACTGTGAGATTAATAAAGGCGATCTTATCTTATCTTATCTTATTTTAGGATGATTTAATCTACAAGTGATGGTGATGGTACCTTTTCTTTTTACTTTGACGTAGATTGGTGCTGATTTTGATTGTAAAGTAGTGTTTCCCATACAATTGTGCACACAGACAGGAAAGCGCACATGCATGACAGATTCGTACCCCCCCCCCCCCCCCCCCCCGATGCATAGTCGCAGTGGCCTTACATTGGATTGTGATTGTGGATTTACTGCAGGACATAATATGTGCCCGGGGGAGGAGGGGGGGGGGGGTTATAAGTGGTTACTGATGGCCCTGACACCACCATCACCACTGCACGCTACTGATCATTCTGTATTTTAACATTGACAAACCATGAATTATGTTTTAACATGGAAATTCTAACAATCATCTTAAAGACAGGAACTTTACTTTACTAGACAACTGACACCTATCAGGTTATTACACCAGGATTGCACAAAAGCGTCTGAATGGCAAATATAGTACCAACTGAGTCCAGCGGCTGGTCAGCTGTCACTGGACCTTGGGATTGGTCAATGTCTGACAATCCTCTCAGCAGAGAGATCACCATCCGGTGTTTATTCTCTGTTGTAAAAATCAATGTGCCTCGATAAAAAGGTCCAACAAAAGATCAAAAGGTAATTTGCTGTCTCCTGAAAGTCAAGCCACTATCGCGCTAATAGCCATTTTATCTGCCCCGGGTACCGAGGGAGCATTTTGCTACGCCTCCCTGCTCGATGTGAATGGAGGCAGACGTACTCTCTGCTGGCTTATCTCCCGTCTTTGTTTGTCTTAGTTGGACCACTATAAATGTAAAGTTGGAAGCCCCGACACAAAAGGCTCCTTGTTGTCTGTTCATTAGGGAACCAATCAATGCCCTGGAAATGAGCCCTTCTACCTGAATTCAATCAATGACGGAAGTAAAGCCTGTAATCAGGATCAACCTCTGGCTCTGATGAAAGGGACCAGCCAGGTACTCTCTCCTCCAACCCCCTCCATGCTTCCAACTCCCCCTCTGCAGGAATTTCACCCAATTCCAGAGTTTCTAAGGACATTTTATCCTCAGATCAAGTCAATATGAATCTGTCTCACAGTAAATTCTCACATATTTATAGTTAATGCCTCAAAATCTGTATTTACCTTCTAGTTGACCTCACTCAGTAAATTGCAAGAAATCCAAAAGTTCTTTAGCAATTCACCTCAGAGTAAAATGTGTTCAAAGAAAACACCTGTCACTATTTGAGGAGAAGTTGCACAGTGCAACGTTTCCCACTCTGTTTCTGAATCTGAAATTTTAATACTAATGTTCAGTGTCAATGTCAAACACTGGACACTTTTATTTTATTAGTACTTTAGTTGTTTATTGTTCATTTATAACATTCACTATTTGCACCTGTGACACAGTACTTGTGAGCAGGCATTGTGTTTTTAATAGACATATATTTGGTACACAAGCATTTTGGCTGACCAGTGTTACTGTGTCTAAAGTCCATAACAAGTGCTGCGCACAGATCATCTGTAAGCCCGGTCAATCACAATACGCCACCTTTATGTAGACATTCTGTTGGTGGGTATTTAGCAAGAACATCTAATTTGGAAAACATTTTTCTGTTGTGTTTCTAAAACTAATGGGAAACATTTCCTATAATCTAATATACATTAGCTGCAAAATAGTTGTATCTTTAATTTTTCTTTATATAAAGTAGAGCATTTCATGTCAAACTTGTGAGCACAAGGCCTTTTGTTTACATCACACCACAGATGTTAGAGATAGACTGTCCTCTGTGCCAAAAGATGGCGGCCACATGAGTTTTACCGTTTGAAGGAGACATGAGAAGGACGTAAATGCCGGTGGCTAAGACGCGTTTATCAACTAAGATGGCCACTGAAGAGAGAAAAACTGTTTCTAAATGTGTCCCACAAGAGTGTGGGCAGACTGTTGTTGGGATTTCTTACCTCATAACGAACCATTCATGTTGTGGTTGGCTATCGATAATGATTAGGGATGCTCGACATTGGCTTTTCTACCGATATCCGATATTCCGATATTGTCCAACTCTTAATTTCCGATACCGATATCACCGATACCGATATCACCGATACCGATATATGCTGGCTTTTTACATCAAAACTGTTAGGTAACAACAACATAAAATATCTCCTACTGTGGAATGAACACATTATGCCTAATTTTATTGTGATGCCCCACTGGATGCATATGTGAATCAAACATGGCTTTCCAAATGTACACACTGAGAAAAATAAGAGAACAACTTAAATTATGGAAAAAAGTAGTTTATTAGTTTATTTAGTTTATTTAGTGTTAGAGAGAAACCTCAACAACAAACTCAACAACACCACAGACAATATAAAAAAAAGAAAGAGGCCTATCTTCAGTCCATTAGTTGTAAACAGTCAATGAATGAATAACTGGACATAACTTGTCAAATAATAGACTCAAACTGGGCTCAATCTCTTTTAAGAGTAACAAAATAGTGCAAATATAAACAAGAAAGGCACAGAAATGCTCACAAAATTAAAACAGCCCTCCTTTAAAGTGCAACAAAAACAAAGACTGAAGTTGACTCGTCCATATAACTGGTCTATTTCTTTCCCCATGTCCTCATGTGTAAGAGGGAGATTGTTCTGTATGAATACAAGCATCTCAGCATCTCAGCAATGTATGAGATTTCTCTTCTCATCAATGATGTGGGCACCAGTGCTGAACACTGGTTCACCGTCAACACTGGTGCAGGGTGCAGTCAGGTACTGGTACCAGTGCTGAACACTGGTTCACCGTCAACACTGGTGCAGGGTGCAGTCAGGTACTGGTACCAGTGCTGAACACTGGTTCACTGTCAACACTGGTGCAGGGTGCAGTCAGGTACTGGTGCTGAACAGTGGTTCACTGTCAACACTGGTGCAGGGTGCAGTCAGGTACTGGTACCAGTGCTGAACAGTGGTTCACTGTCAACACTGGTGCAGGGTGCAGTCAGGTACTGGTACCAGTGCTGAACAGTGGTTCACTGTCAACACTGGTGCAGGGTGCAGTCAGGTACTGGTACCAGTGCTGAACAGTGGTTCACTGTCAACACTGGTGCAGGGTGCAGTCAGGTACTGGTACCAGTGCTGAACACTGGTTCACTGTCAACACTGGTGCAGGGTGCAGTCAGGTACTGGTGCTGAACAGTGGTTCACTGTCAACACTGGTGCAGGGTGCAGTCAGGTACTGATACCAGTGCTGAACAGTGGTTCACTGTCAACACTGGTGCAGGGTGCAGTCAGGTACTGGTACCAGTGCTGAACACTGGTTCACTGTCAACACTGGTGCAGGGTGCAGTCAGGTACTGATACCAGTGCTGAACAGTGGTTCACTGTCAACACTGGTGCAGGGTGCAGTCAGGTACTGGTACCAGTGCTGAACACTGGTTCACTGTCAACACTGGTGCAGGGTGCAGTCAGGTACTGGTGCTGAACAGTGGTTCACTGTCAACACTGGTGCAGGGTGCAGTCAGGTACTGGTACCAGTGCTGAACAGTGGTTCACTGTCAACACTGGTGCAGGGTGCAGTCAGGTACTGGTACCAGTGCTGAACAGTGGTTCACTGTCAACACTGGTGCAGGGTGCAGTCAGGTACTGGTACCAGTGCTGAACAGTGGTTCACTGTCAACACTGGTGCAGGGTGCAGTCAGGTACTGGTACCAGTGCTGAACACTGGTTCACTGTCAACACTGGTGCAGGGTGCAGTCAGGTACTGGTGCTGAACAGTGGTTCACTGTCAACACTGGTGCAGGGTGCAGTCAGGTACTGATACCAGTGCTGAACAGTGGTTCACTGTCAACACTGGTGCAGGGTGCAGTCAGGTACTGGTACCAGTGCTGAACACTGGTTCACTGTCAACACTGGTGCAGGGTGCAGTCAGGTACTGATACCAGTGCTGAACAGTGGTTCACTGTCAACACTGGTGCAGGGTGCAGTCAGGTACTGGTACCAGTGCTGAACAGTGGTTCACTGTCAACACTGGTGCAGGGTGCAGTCAGGTACTGGTGCTGAACAGTGGTTCACTGTCAACACTGGTGCAGGGTGCAGTCAGGTACTGGTACCAGTGCTGAACAGTGGTTCACTGTCAACACTGGTGCAGGGTGCAGTCAGGTACTGGTACCAGTGCTGAACAGTGGTTCACTGTCAACACTGGTGCAGGGTGCAGTCAGGTACTGGTACCAGTGCTGAACAGTGGTTCACTGTCAACACTGGTGCAGGGTGCAGTCAGGTACTGGTACCAGTGCTGAACACTGGTTCACTGTCAACACTGGTGCAGGGTGCAGTCAGGTACTGGTGCTGAACAGTGGTTCACTGTCAACACTGGTGCAGGGTGCAGTCAGGTACTGATACCAGTGCTGAACAGTGGTTCACTGTCAACACTGGTGCAGGGTGCAGTCAGGTACTGGTACCAGTGCTGAACACTAGTTCACTGTCAACACTGGTGCAGGGTGCAGTCAGGTACTGGTGCTGAACAGTGGTTCACTGTCAACACTGGTGCAGGGTGCAGTCAGGTACTGGTACCAGTGCTGAACACTGGTTCACTGTCAACACTGGTGCAGGGTGCAGTCAGGGTACTGGTACCAGTGCTGAACACTGGTTCACTGTCAACACTGGTGCAGGGTGCAGTCAGGTACTTGCACCAGCAGGGAAGAGGGCCTGGTTGAGCCTCCAGTCCTCCACGGACATTTCATTCACGGGGCTTCTCCTTCTTAGCCTCGAGTCGAGCGTGTTGTATTTGTTGTTGTTAAACGTCATCAAGCGCGCGCCCGTAAACATCCCATGCTGCGTTCATGCAGACTCGGAAATTCCAATATCGGTTGTAAAAATCCGATACCGATATTTCCAAATATTACATTTTTAAGTCAATATCGGCCGATAATATCGGCCCGCCGATATTATCGGACATCCCTAATAATGACTAATAATTATCAAAGATAGTTATTAATAATGTTATTGAAATTTAATCTGATGTGTATCAGAACCTCGGAGCTCCACCTGTCTTAACAGGAAATGATAGCCAATTCAGTTCTATCAGTCTCATAAGATATACTAAACAGTTCATCAGGAATTTGAATTAATAGTTACATTAATTACAATTACCAGAATTAACAGTAAAGCTTGAAGGATTTTGAAGTTCTTGACACAGAAGAGTCGACATTTTATTCTCCTTTGTGCTCATTAATAACACAGGAAGTATGATTCCAAACATTATATTTATTTACAATGAAAACAAATAAACACAGATTCTAAATACCGATATACAGCTGTGTGTGTGTGTGTGTGGGGGGGGGGGGGGGGGGGAGAGAGAGAGAAAGAGAGAGAGAGTTGGAGGGAGTGTGTGTGTGTGAGACGTGTGATGAACTACAAAACAAGATGGCGGATCACAAGAAACTACGTTCAAATGGAGGTCATCAGAGAGCAGGAAGTCTGTCCTGGGTCTCCACCATGTGCTGGAGAACAATGGAACATGGAAGCTAGTCTTTAGCGTCTGCTTCCTGTGTGTCTCTGCTAAAGGACCATTTCTAGAATGACTTGATGTGAATGAGACTTGTTTTGTAAAACGTCAGGAGTCGTCAGATGGTGTTCAGTTACAGTGTGATGTTGTCTTTGATGTGATATGTGTAGGATTGTGAGTTAACTAGTTAGTAAAGCAAAGATTAGCATGCAGACCCTGTGTCTGTGGCAGAGCTAATGTTGGTTTACAGGTTGATAACTGCTCCTAATATCATTATCTATAGAACTCAATCACTGTAACAGAATCAACACATCTTCATAAAGTTAAACAGTTCTATCATAGCATCAGGTTTAACTAATCTCAGGTAAAGCCCAGTTGTTGTTCCCACTTCCTTGAAGGAGTTCAGTTGTTGTCCTGCTGGAGGGAAGCTGGTGTCTTCTCCTGTAGTTAGCACCTCCTGCTAACTGTGGTTGCTGGTTCTGCAGGCTGAGGAGAAGAAGATGAAGTTGATGTTTCAGGAGTCCTTCTTTGCAGCTCCTGGTTGTTCCTTTTGTCCAGACTGAGGAGCTGGTCGCTCAGGTCTGTGATGGTTTTCCTGCTGGTTGAGGAAAACACAAAGAAGTTCTGTGAGGCGTCGTTTCCCTGGTCCGTCCTGGAGGAACTGGTTGGTTTTCCTGGTTGATGGGAGATCAGACTCTGGGTGCTGGTCTCTGGACCAGGGGAAGGTCTGACCCTCGTGGTCGGGTCAGCAGAGGAGTTGAGGAGTGAAGGCCCTGGTTGCTGGTCTCTGGTGTTAGCTGTATGCTAACGCTGGGTGAGCTGCCTCCAGCAACCCACCTACTCGGGGAAGACTCGCTGCAAGACTGCTTTTGCAGGCTTTTGTTGAGAGTTTGTGGATTCGAAGGTGTCGAATCCTGAGAGCTTCAACCAATCAGTGACTGGCTGAGTACATGGTGGAAGAGTCTTGTGAGCAGAAAGGATCTGTTGTGGTAAAAGGTCCGTCGACCCCCCCACTGGGTGTGATGGTCAATCACATTCCTGGGTCAGAATTCATGTCATGACTGTGTATCATGACACATGAAAATTGTCTTTCCCTAGAAATGAACAAACTTTCTGTGATCTTGTGAGATCCCAACACTGTCATGTTTTATGTGCTCTTGAAGGCTGGATTATAGTTTCTGCACCAACGTGCGGCGGTGCAGACGTGCAGAGCAGTGGGGTGTGTCAGTTGTGAACAAAAAAAGCAGGAAAAATTTTAACTTCTTAGAAAAGAGATAAAAAATGTTGCTGTTCCTTCCTGTTGCCATAAGAGTTTGTAACTCCTCCTGGTAAATGGTGTTCGCTGTGTTTTGGTGAATTTCATCACATTCTGTGCTTCTATTAGTCATGTTAACCCTTGTACATGTTAATATTTAAAAATGTTTCCTGTCTTATTTGATGTTCAACTTTCTTTTTATTTATTTTGCGTGGACTCATATTATTTATTTTGCGTGGAACAATACTTAAATGAATTTCCCTCTGGGATTAATAAAATATTTCTATTATATTTAGTCTAACAGATAATGTAAGGAAATGTACACCATCCATATTGTATTTGAAATTTCTCAAATAAAACACAAGATCCAGTTTTTGTACATGTTCCAAAACTACTTTATATATGAAAGCTGTCAGCTTCAGTAAAGTGTATTTTATTACATATTTGTAGTCCTGGTAGTCTCTGGTTTGTCTTGTTAAGGAGATATAAAGGAACATTTTCAGTGTTTTATTTGTTTAGTCAAAGAATTTCATTAATTCAGACTGTGAATTACTGCATTTCCAAAACAATAATGAATTACTGTGAATAAAGGAAGAAATTGAATGTATTGATCAGAACCTTCACTTGTTCTCACAATTATGCCTCCTGAGTTTGTGGGACAACAGATAGAAATTAGCCTTGAAATGACTGTTGTATTTGGTGCTATATAAATAAAGTTGAATTGAATTGAATTTCACAGCAACAAGCACCTAAACAACATCACATCAGTATGTTTGGCCTCTGCCGTGCCGTTGGTGGAGGTTTTGTGGCGATGGAAGCTCATCATAGGAGGCTCTGATGATGAAGCTGATGTTGCTCACCTTCACTTCCCAGCTGGAGGGAAACCAGAGATTTACACCAGAGATTTAATTGAACCTTCCTCAGACCTCCTCTAAAATCCTCTCTCAGATGTTTTTGTCTGCGCTTCGGTTCCACTCCAGCTCCAGCTACATCATGCTGAACTCAGTCTCAAAACACCCTCAGTAATTGATTGTACAATTCAATGACGATAACATATTTATCCTGCGCTTCTGCAAATAAAAATGACAAAAAGCAGGTTAATCAGAGTAAATGGTAACAAATGAAAGGCGTCTCTACAGTTCAGAAGACTCAAACTCACTTGACAGAGTCAAATCATGTTTTGAACAGTATTTAGAAGTTGTTCAAGAACCAAAGAGTCTGGTTTCTTCACATCAGTTAATCTGCAATTTACGAAGAAGAAGAAGAAGAAGAAGAAGAAGAAGAAGAAGAAGAAGAAGAAGAAGAAGAAGAAGAAGAAGAAGAAGAAGAAACTTTATTTATATAGCACCTTTCACAGATAAAAATCACAAGGTGCTTCACAGAAGCATAAAAATAATAAAATAGCACGGACATAATAAAATAGTACAGACACAGTAAAAGAGACATTGAGTCCGAGTGGATCCTTAAGTCTCTGGATGTGTAGGGACTGTCATGGCTGACTCGTCTCTGCAACATCGCGTGGCGGGCGGGGACAGTACCTCTGGACTGGCAAACTGGGGTGGTGGTCCCTCTCTTCAAGAAGGGGGATCGGAGGGTGTGTTCCAACTACAGAGGGATCACACTCCTCAGCCTCCCCGGGAAACTCTATTCCAGGGTACTGGAGAGGAGGGTCCGGCCGTTAGTCGAACCTCGGATCCAAGAGGAACAATGCAGTTTTCGTCCTGATGGTGGAACACTGGACCAGCTCTATACCCTCCACCAGGTTCTCCTGATGGTGGAACACTGGACCAGCTCTATACCCTCCACCAGGTTCTCCTGATGGTGGAACACTGGACCAGCTCTATACCCTCCACCAGGTTCTCCTGATGGTGGAACACTGGACCAGCTCTATACCCTCCACCAGGTTCTCCTGATGGTGGAACACTGGACCAGCTCTATACCCTCCACCAGGTTCTCCTGATGGTGGAACACTGGACCAGCTCTATACCCTCCACCAGGTTCTCCTGATGGTGGAACACTGGACCAGCTCTATACCCTCCACCAGGTTCTCCTGATGGTGGAACACTGGACCAGCTCTATACCCTCCACCAGGTTCTCCTGATGGTGGAACACTGGACCAGCTCTATACCCTCCACCAGGTTCTCCTGATGGTGGAACACTGGACCAGCTCTATACCCTCCACCAGGTGCTCCTGATGGTGGAACACTGGACCAGCTCTATACCCTCCACCAGGTTCTCCTGATGGTGGAACACTGGACCAGCTCTATACCCTCTACCAGGTGCTTGAGGGTTCGTGGGAGTTCGCCCAACCAGTCCACATGTGTTTTGTGGATCAAGAGAAGGCGTTCGACCGCATCCCTCGAGACATCCTGTGGGGGGTGCTCCGGGAGTATGGAGTCCGGGGTCCCTTGTTGAGGGCTGTTCGGTCTTTGTATTCCTGGAGCAGGAGTTTGGTTCACATTGCCGGCAGTAAGTCGGACCTGTTCCCAGTGCACGTTGGCCTCCGGCAGGGGTGTCCTTTATCACCGGTTCTGTTCATTACTTATATGGACAGAATCTTTAGGCACAGCCAGGGGTCGGAGGGGGTCCAGTTTGGGGACCACAGGATCTCATCTCTGCTATTTGCGGATGATGTGGTTCTGTTGGCCCCATCAAGCCTGGACCTTCAGCGTGCACTGACGTGGTTCACAGCCGAGTGTGAAGCAGCTGGGATGAGGATCAGCACCTCTAAATCCGAGGCCATGGTTCTCCACCAGAAAAAGGTGTCTTGCCCCCTCCAGGTCGGTGGAGTGCCCTTGTCCCAGGTGGAGGAGTTCAAGTATCTCAGGGTCTTGTTCACGAGTGGGGGAAAGATGGAGCGTGAGATCGACAGGCGGATCGGTGCAGCGTCTGCAGTTATGCGGACGTTGTATCGGTCCGTCGTGGTGAAGAAGGAGCTGAGCCAAAAAGCGAAGCTCTCGATTTACCGGTCGATCTTCGTTCCTCCCCTCACCTATGGTCATGAACTATGGGTCATGACCGAAAGAACCAGATCCCGGATACAAGCGGCTGAAATGAGCTTCCTCCGTAGGGTGGCTGGGCGCACCCATAGAGATAGGGTGAGGAGCTCAGTCACCCTTAGAGATAGGGTGAGGAGCTCAGTCACCCTTAGAGATAGGGGGAGGAGCTCAGTCACCCTTAAAGATAGGGTGAGGAGCTCAGTCACCCTTAGAGATAGGGTGAGGAGCTCAGCCACCATGGAGGAGCTCGGAGTAGAGTCGCTGCTCCTCCACATCGAGAGGAGCCAGCTGAGGTGGCTCGGGCATCTATTTCGGATGCCCCCCGGACGCCTCCCTAGGGAGGTGTTCCGGGCATGTCCCTCCGGTAGGAGGCCTCGGGGTAGACCCAGGACACCTGGAGGGACTATGTCTCTCTATGGCCTGGGAACACCTTGGGGTGCCACCGGAGGAGCTGGAGGAAGTGTCTGGGGTGAGGGAAGTCTGGGCAACTCTGCTCAGACTGCTGCCTCCGCGACCCGGCCCCGGATAAGCGGTAGTCAATGGATGGATGGATGGACACAGTAAAATAGTAGGGTCACAATAGAATAGTACGGACGGAAAAAAGAAAAAACCAATCACAGCCACGTCAACTAAAAGCTTGTCTTAACAGCCGTGTTTTCAGCTGCTTCTTAAAAGAATCAACAGAGTCGGCGACACGCAGTGACAAAGGAAGGTCTTTAAAGGCCAAGTCTCCTCTGGTTTTAAAGTGGGTCCGTGGAACAGTGAGGAGGTTCTGGCCTGAGAACCTAAGGGAGCGACCGGGGGAGTACCAGGGGCACAACAAGTCGGACACATATTTAGGTGCCTGACCTTGCAACGCTCTAAAAGTCAGAACTAAAATCTTGTAATCGACTCGAAATTTGATGGGGAGCCAGTGCAGAGAATATAAAATAGGAGTGATGTGAGATCGTCTGCTGGATCCTGTTAAAAGCCGCGCTGCAGCATTTTGTACCATTTGAAGACGGTTCAAAGCAGATTTGTTAAAACAAGTAAAAAGGGAGTTACAATAATCTAAACGAGACGAGATAAAAGCATGAATTACCATTTCAAGATCAGAGTTGGATAGAATTGGCCTTAGCTTGGCGATGCTCCTCAAATGGAGAAAACAGTTTTTCACCAGACGTCTCGAATGGCTGTTGAGGGACAGAGACTGGTCGAACCAAATGCCAAGCTTTCTAATGCTCGACTGAACCGAGGAGCCCAGAGAACCAAGGTGGTTGGTAATCAAAGGGATTTTTTGCTCTGGACCAATGATCAAAGTCTCAGTCTTTTTAGGATTGACCTGAAGGCAGTTTTCACAAAGCCACAACTTAACAGATGAAAGACAATCCATCAACTCTGACAGTCTGTGCATCTCTGACTCCTTAAACGAAAAATACAGTTTGATATCATCAGCATAGAGATGATAAGAGACATTTTTAAAACTGCTGATGATTTTCCCAAGAAGGCTGATGTACAACAAAAACAAAATAGGCCCCAGAACGGAACCCTGAGGAACACCATGCAGCAAAGGAGTAGGTTCCGACATAATGTTATTTTTACACACAGTGAAAGTTCTATCAGTAAAATAGGACGACAACCATTTCAGGACAGTCCCAGATATACCAACGTCAGTGTGGAGTCTCTGTAGCAACACTTTATGATCTACAGGATCAAAAGCTGCAGACAGATCAAGCAGGACCAAAACTGAAAACTGACCAGAGTCAGCAGCCATTCGGATGTCACTCCACACTTTTAGTAGGGCAGTCTCAGTCGAGTGCATCTTGCGAAAGCCTGATTGAAATGTGTCAAACATTTCATTGTTCTGAAGAAAAGCAGTCAGTTGTTCGACCACTACCTTTTCCACAACTTTGGAGATAAAGGGCAATTTCGATATAGGCCTGTAAATGCCAGGCTCCGCAGGGTCCAAGTTGGGCTTTTTTAGGATAGGACTAATTGCTGCCTGTTTAAAAAAGTTTGGAACAGACCCAGACACAAGAGACACATTGATCAGTTCAACAACATAAGGGGCAACAATGTCAATGACCTTATAAAACAAAGTTGTGGGAAAAACATCAAAAGGGCAGGAAGAGGGTTTCATTCTTTTCAGTAACATCATAACATCCTCTAATGTCACAGTAGAAAACACAGAGCAAGAGCAAGCAGGAGGAATAATTACATTAGTGATGTTCACATCAGGTGGTTTCACATTTGCCCTGATCTCAACCACTTTGTTTATAAAGTATTTCAAAAACTTGTTCCAGTCATTGGTAGAGAAGACAGGCACCAACGGAGTCGAAGGCGAAACGATTTTATGAATAGTATCAAAGACAACCTTCGGGTTTCTCTTGTTCCTGTTCACCAGATTTGCAAAATAAGTAGATCTTGCCCGTTTTATCATTTCATTTAGAGATACAATCAACTCCTTTAAATGGATCCTGTGCACCTCCAGTTTGGTAGATTTCCATAAGTGCTCTACCTCACGACATGAATGAAGCAATTTCATCGTTTAGCCACGGCTGGGAATTATTAGAGGAAACAGCTTTAAACTTTACAGGTGCCACTGTGTTCAGCACAGACTCACAATGCTCATTGAATGAATTGATGTAGGAATCCACATCATTACTACAGGCTCCCTCAAGACATGGATCAAACAATGTAGAACAATTCTCAACAGCAGATTGGTTTAAAATGCGCTTTTTGCAAACAACATTTTGAGTGCAAATGTCCACTTTAACAGAGACATTAAAATACACACAGCAGTGATCAGACAGAAGGACATCCTCCACATCCACACTGTCTATGTCCAGACCAAAAGACAAAACTAGATCCAAGGTGTGGCCTTTATTATGAGTTGGGCCAGAAACATGTTGTTTTAAATGGAATGAGTCAATGAGTGTTAAAAACTCAGATGCAACTGGACAGGAAGAGTCGTTAACGTGGAAGTTAAAATCACCAACAATCAACACTCTGTCAAGTTTGATAATCAAGGATAAAAAGTCAGAAAACTCATTAAAGAAATCACGAGCAGGACCAGGAGGTCGGTAAATTAAAACACAATAAAAAGCATTAGTGTTTCCAACCTTAGACATCTGAAGCTCGAATGAGTTGAATGGCTCCGGCTTCATGAGTCTGCTCGGAAAGTCGTCCTTGTGAATGAGCCGGGCGATCCGCGGAGTCCCAAAAGCTGAGCAGTTCGGGGGCACAACTCGTTCAGGTGAGTAAAATCATGATCTCTCTGCCAAGTCTCGGTCAAGGCCCTGAAATCAAGGCGCTTATTTGAAAAAAGATGATTAAGGAAGGAAGCCTTGTTCGCTATGGAGCGTGCATTTAGCAGAGCAAAACGCATCGGCCGTCACGCTCGCCTGGAGATGCATGCAGACCGCTATGGCACCTCCGCGCAGCCCGCGCGGTATGGTCCACTCAGACGGCTCGTAGGATGCGTCCGCGCGGTATGGTCCACTGAGACGGCTCGTAGGATGCGTCCGCGCGGTATGGTCCACTGACACGGCTCGTAGGATGCGTCCGCGCGGTATGGTCCACTGAGACGGCTCGTAGGATGCGTCCGCGCGGTATGGTCCACTGAGACGGCTCGTAGGATGCGTCCGCGCGGTATGGTCCACTGAGACGGCTCGTAGGATGCGTCCGCGCGGTATGGTCCACTGAGATGGCTCGTAGGATGCGTCCGCGCGGTATGGTCCACTGAGATGGCTCGTAGGATGCGTCCGCGCGGTATGGTCCACTGAGACGGCTCGTAGGATGCGTCCGCGCGGTATGGTCCACTGAGACGGCTCGTAGGATGCGTCCGCGCGGTATGGTCCACTGAGACGGCTCGTAGGATGCGTCCGCGCGGTATGGTCCACTGAGATGGCTCGTAGGATGCGTCCGCGCGGTATGGTCCACTGAGACGGCTCGTAGGATGCGTCCGCGCGGTATGGTCCACTGAGACGGCTCGTAGGATGCGTCCGCGCGGTGTGGTCCACTGAGACGGCTCGTAGGATGCGTCCGCGCGGTATGGTCCACTGAGACGGCTCGTAGGATGCGTCCGCGCGGTATGGTCCACTGAGATGGCTCGTAGGATGCGTCCGCGCGGTATGGTCCACTGAGACGGCTCGTAGGATGCGTCCGCGCGGTATGGTCCACTGAGACGGCTCGTAGGACATGCCCGCGCGGTATGGTCCACTGAGACGGCTCGTAGGATGCGTCCGCGCGGTATGATCCACTGAGACGGCTCGTAGGACGCGTCTGCGCGGTATGGTCCACTGAGACGGCTCGTAGGATGCGTCCGCGCGGTATGGTCCACTGAGACGGCTCGTAGGATGCGTCCGCGCGGTATGGTCCACTGAGACGGCTCGTAGGATGCGTCCGCGCGGTATGGTCCACTGAGACGGCTCGTAGGATGCGTCCGCGCGGTATGGTCCACTGAGACGGCTCGTAGGATGCGTCCGCGCGGTATGGTCCACTGAGACGGCTCGTAGGATGCGTCCGCGCGGTATGGTCCACTGAGACGGCTCGTAGGATGCGTCCGCGCGGTATGGTCCACTGAGACGGCTCGTAGGATGCGTCCGCGCGGTATGGTCCACTGAGATGGCTCGTAGGATGCGTCCGCGCGGTATGGTCCACTGAGACGGCTCGTAGGATGCGTCCGCGCGGTATGGTCCACTGAGACGGCTCGTAGGATGCGTCCGCGCGGTGTGGTCCACTGAGACGGCTCGTAGGATGCGTCCGCGCGGTATGGTCCACTGAGACGGCTCGTAGGATGCGTCCGCGCGGTATGGTCCACTGAGATGGCTCGTAGGATGCGTCCGCGCGGTATGGTCCACTGAGACGGCTCGTAGGATGCGTCCGCGCGGTATGGTCCACTGAGACGGCTCGTAGGACATGCCCGCGCGGTATGGTCCACTGAGACGGCTCGTAGGATGCGTCCGCGCGGTATGATCCACTGAGACGGCTCGTAGGACGCGTCTGCGCGGTATGGTCCACTGAGACGGCTCGTAGGATGCGTCCGCGCGGTATGGTCCACTGAGACGGCTCGTAGGATGCGTCCGCGCGGTATGGTCCACTGAGACGGCTCGTAGGATGCGTCCGCGCGGTATGGTCCACTGAGACGGCTCGTAGGATGCGTCCGCGCGGTATGGTCCACTGAGACGGCTCGTAGGATGCGTCCGCGCGGTATGGTCCACTGAGACGGCTCGTAGGATGCGTCCGCGCGGCATGGTCCACTGAGACGGCTCGTAGGATGCGTCCGCGCGGTATGGTCCACTGAGACGGCTCGTAGGATGCGTCCGCGCGGCATGGTCCACTGAGACGGCTCGTAGGATGCGTCCGCGCGGTATGGTCCACTGACACGGCTCGTAGGATGCGTCCGCGCGGTATGGTCCACTGAGATGGCTCGTAGGATGCGTCCGCGCGGTATGGTCCACTGAGACGGCTCGTAGGATGCGTCCGCGCGGTATGGTCCACTGAGACGGCTCGTAGGATGCGTCCGCGCGGTATGGTCCACTGAGACGGCTCGTAGGATGCGTCCGCGCGGTATGGTCCACTGAGACGGCTCGTAGGATGCGTCCGCGCGGTATGGTCCACTGAGACGGCTCGTAGGATGCGTCCGCGCGGTATGGTCCACTGAGACGGCTCGTAGGATGCGTCCGCGCGATATGGTCCACTGAGACGGCTCGTAGGATGCGTCCGCGCGGTATGGTCCACTGAGACGGCTCGTAGGATGCGTCCGCGCGGCATGGTCCACTGAGACGGCTCGTAGGATGCGTCCGCGCGGTATGGTCCACTGACACGGCTCGTAGGATGCGTCCGTGCGGTAAGGTCCACTGAGATGGCTCGTAGGATGCGTCCGCGCGGTATGGTCCACTGAGACGGCTCGTAGGATGCGTCCGCGCGGTATGGTCCACTGAGACGGCTCGTAGGATGCGTCCGCGCGGTATGGTCCACTGAGACGGCTCGTAGGATGCGTCCGCGCGGTATGGTCCACTGAGACGGCTCGTAGGATGCGTCCGCGCGGTATGGTCCACTGAGACGGCTCGTAGGATGCGTCCGCGCGGTATGGTCCACTGAGATGGCTCGTAGGATGCGTCCGCGCGGTATGGTCCACTGAGACGGCTCGTAGGATGCGTCCGCGCGGTATGGTCCACTGAGACGGCTCGTAGGATGCGTCCGCGCGGTATGGTCCACTGAGACGGCTCGTAGGATGCGTCCGCGCGGTATGGTCCACTGAGACGGCTCGTAGGATGCGTCCGCGCGGTATGGTCCACTGAGACGGCTCGTAGGATGCGTCCGCGCGGTATGGTCCACTGAGACGGCTCGTAGGATGCGTCCGCGCGGTATGGTCCACTGAGACGGCTCGTAGGATGCGTCCGCGCGGTATGGTCCACTGAGATGGCTCGTAGGATGCGTCCGCGCGGTATGGTCCACTGAGACGGCTCGTAGGATGCGTCCGCGCGGTATGGTCCACTGAGACGGCTCGTAGGACATGCCCGCGCGGTATGGTCCACTGAGACGGCTCGTAGGATGCGTCCGCGCGGTATGATCCACTGAGACGGCTCGTAGGACGCGTCTGCGCGGTATGGTCCACTGAGACGGCTCGTAGGATGCGTCCGCGCGGCATGGTCCACTGAGACGGCTCGTAGGATGCGTCCGCGCGGTATGGTCCACTGAGACGGCTCGTAGGATGCGTCCGCGCGGCATGGTCCACTGAGACGGCTCGTAGGATGCGTCCGCGCGGTATGGTCCACTGAGACGGCTCGTAGGATGCGTCCGCGCGGTATGGTCCACTGAGACGGCTCGTAGGATGCGTCCGCGCGGTATGGTCCACTGAGACGGCTCGTAGGATGCGTCCGCGCGGTATGGTCCACTGAGACGGCTCGTAGGATGCGTCCGCGCGGTATGGTCCACTGAGACGGCTCGTAGGATGCGGCCGCGCGGTATGGTCCACTGAGACGGCTCGTAGGATGCGTCCGCGCGGTATGGTCCACTGAGACGGCTCGTAGGATGCGTCCGCGCGGTATGGTCCACTGAGACGGCTCGTAGGATGCGTCCGCGCGGTATGGTCCACTGAGATGGCTCGTAGGATGCGTCCGCGCGGTATGGTCCACTGAGACGGCTCGTAGGATGTGTCCGCGCGGTATGGTCCACTGAGACGGCTCGTAGGATGCGTCCGCGCGGCATGGTCCACTGAGACGGCTCGTAGGATGCGTCCGCGCGGTATGGTCCACTGAGACGGCTCGTAGGATGCGTCCGCGCGGTATGGTCCACTGAGACGGCTCGTAGGATGCGTCCGCGCGGTATGGTCCACTGAGACGGCTCGTAGGATGCGTCCGCGCGGTATGGTCCACTGAGACGGCTCGTAGGATGCGGCCGCGCGGTATGGTCCACTGAGACGGCTCGTAGGATGCGTCCGCGCGGTATGGTCCACTGAGACGGCTCGTAGGATGCGTCCGCGCGGTATGGTCCACTGAGATGGCTCGTAGGATGCGTCCGCGCGGTATGGTCCACTGAGACGGCTCGTAGGATGTGTCCGCACGGTATGGTCCACTGAGACGGCTCGTAGGATGCGTCCGCGCGGTATGGTCCACTGAGACGGCTCGTAGGATGCGTCCGCGCGGTATGGTCCACTGAGACGGCTCGTAGGATGCGTCCGCGCGGTATGGTCCACTGAGACGGCTCGTAGGACACGCCCACGCGGTATGGTCCACTGAGACGGCTCGTAGGATGCGTCCGCGTGGGCGTGTCCTACGAGCCGTCTCAGTGGACCATTCCGCGCGGACGCATCCTACGAGCCGTAGGGGAAGAAGCCGGGCCTGTCGCTTCGGAAAGGTCCGATCAGACGGCAACAGGAGTGCAGAAGCAGAAGCCGGGGGTGCGCAGGCCAGACTCCAGTCCGGACCGTGGACAGGAATCTCTCGTAAGCAGCGCTGATTGCAGGGTCCAGATCCAGCGGCCGAAGACGAAAGCCCCCTCGGTTTCCTCTGCCTGGATTGCACGCCAGCTCGCGATCCCCTCTTCCTTCTCCTGGTACGACGCTTCGCTACCAGCAGGTACTCAGGTGAGGACACGGGGCATTCAAAGGGTGGAGGGAAACACTCCTCATACCGTTCCCTGGTCACACAGAGTTCCTTCATGCGACCGTCAATGACGAAAAGTGTTTGGCGATCATAGCAGAAGACAGCCGTGACACAGTTTTTAGTTGACAAGCTGGATATAACAAAATATAATGTAATCCATACAAGTAAACAACCGAGAGGAGAGGCAGCAGACGCAAAGCCGGACACAGACGCCATCTTGCTTCAGAAGAGCAATTACTGATACTGAGATTAACAAAGATTAAAGTGTAGATTCATGCTCTTCACAAGTACCCACACACACCTCAAGACACCCAGATTCCAAACACTG
>NC_137652.1:31228974-31288974 GCF_963422515.1 Blennius ocellaris | reverse complement strand
TACCCTTTCATACCCATTCATACCCATTCATACGAGGCCATGTGGGTAAAGTGCCTTGCCCAAACACATAGGACAATGACTTAGATAGAGTGGGATTCGAACTGGCCGACTACCACCAAGCCACCAGAGTGAGCTATTGATAATTTGCTAAATTATATCCATAATTTGTAAAATATTGGGCCCAACCGAGTTAAAAACATCTTTGAGGAATTTGGTTGGAATTGCATCAAGACTGCACGTGATTAATTTCATTTCCATTATCAGGTCACAGAGATCAGGAAGTGAAATTAGGTTAAAATGACTAAAATGGTTAAGAACAGTCCAGGTGGAGTGTGAAACAAGGTCAAGGGGTGTAATTGATCCTATAATTTCATTTCTTTTATTTGTGAATTTTTTTTTTTAAGTCTCCATACAATTCCTGAGGAGGATCAGTGAAAACACCGGGGGAGGGGCTGATAATAGTTTTAAAAAGAAATCTGGGGTTAAAGTGATCTGTGAGAACTGTGAGAAAAAGGCAGTTCTTAAACTGCACGTTGATAAGTCGTTAAAGCATCTTTCCAGATCTGAAGTAAGCCTGATTTCTTCCGCTTACTTTCCTTTTTTTCTACAGTCTCACTTCAGTTGCCGTGTGGAAGCCAGGGCGGTGGGCTACTAGTAGAGACTATGGATTTGAATGGTGCAACAAGGTCTGGGGTGGAATAGCAGTTATGATTAAAACTGGAGACCAGCTCATCTGTGTTAAGATTAGGATTAAAACTAGTTAAGGAGGCAGCAGTAAAAAGCTCAGCAAATGTGTCAGCGGACATGGGGTTAAAAACACGATGATGGACTGGTGTGCTGCTGACAGACCAAGAATAAGGACTTTGTCAAATTTGGACATGAAGAAGGATAAAAACTCTGAGAATTCCTGGATAAAAACACTGTTAGGCTTGGGTGGCCTGTAGACAATCAAAATCAGGGAAGGGACTTTCGTTTGAATTGTAAAACCAAGGTATTCAAACGACGTAAAACTATTATGTCAGATGGGGGTACATTTAAAATCTTTTTTGTATATAACAGTGACCCACCCACCCCTGCCCGACAGTCAGAGTTGATGTAGATTAATAACATTTGGAGGTGTCACTTCAATTAGGACACTACAATCTCCTGGTGAAAGCCATGTCTCTGTAATAATAAAAAAGTCGAGATCATTAAGAGAAATATAATTGTGACATAAAAAGGACTTGTTGTTGAGAGACCTAATATTTTGTAGTCCAAAGGTGACGGAGGCAGTTCAGGACAGGTGGTGGAATATGTTGATGGTGGGTATAAATGAATGTATCCCAGAACCAGAGATCTGTTTGGGAGGTCTATGTGGTGAGATTGTTAATGACGAGTAAGGGCAGTAGGGGGCGCTGGACAAAGCAGCAGTGGTTTGGAGAAGAGACTCATTCAGTGAAGAAGGATGGTCAGGGGCGAGTCTGTGGGATGTAAACAGTCAGAGGACTGAACAGCATGCTGCAGATTGCAAACGAGGGCATGGCTACCTAGCATACTGCAGTGAAGTCCGTCTGGGCGAAAGGATGAGGGGCAGTTCCAAAACATTAAAATCTTCAACAAAACCTACATTGTGGGATCTACAGGTAGACCAAAGGAAAGTGTCCAGACTTAAAATTCTGCTGAACTGCGGCGCACCGCGGCCAAGTGGGAATGGGAGCAGAAATACAAACAGATTTTCCACAGTCGCTTATGAAGTTTAAAAGCTCGTTAAAGTCCATCTTGGTCAAGACCGGACGGTATCATTAGAACCCACGTGAATTATAATGCGACAGACGGAGGATGGGAGTGACTGTAAGATCTCCAAGACCGTGGCTCCTGGAAAGGAAAGAGTGAAAGCACTGAAGAAGCCGACGTTTCTCAGGATGGAATCTCCAACAACGAATGCAGTTGGAGGGAAGAGGGGGCGAGGAGCATGTGATGGATGAGGAGATGGCTGGGTAGGTGGGTGCTGGGATGGGACAGTGACTGCAGTGGACGAGGCTCCTGGAGCGTCTCCTTACAGTGTTCATCAGGAGTTTATGGCAAGTTGAAGTTTTCTGACGGGGAGCAGGCCGATGATTTGGTTTTCCAGGAGGGTCGGAAGCTGCCCCAGCACTGTTATCCATCGACGGTGAAGATGTTATGGCAGCCGCGACCGGAGCCTGATGGAGTTGATAGGGACGTGGCAGCAGGGGCATCAGCCGGGTGGGCCGTGCCAGGGGAGCGTAGACAAGGGGAGGTGAGGCTGCTTTACCTGAGCATCTTACAGCCGCGGACTGGTGATGGCTAGGGGTCACGCAAGAGGAAGACCGTGGGCAGGTGCTGGGCTCCCACAGAACTGTATCCTGGATGGAGGCGTGGAGAGAGGCAATGTGTTTGGGCCGCCCTGGAGCAGCCTCCATGAAAGCTTGACAACATGGACTCCTTCTGCTCCTCTTTAGAGCTGGTGATGGTTTTATTTGTCATTTGATGAGGAGGAGGAACAGCAGAGGAGAAAACAACAGGTGAAAATAAACAACATGACACATAACAGGAGGAACTAAACAACCCTACATATAACAGGTGGAAAGAAACGATACACAACGGTTTACTGTTAAGCACTCTTGCCTAACAATCATCAAATCCCAACTCCAGTCCAGTCTTATGGGAACTCTCCGTGCGGAGTTAGCGTGTGGACTGATGAGGCCTATCTTGCTTTTGCCCATGCTGTTTGCCTGGATCTTCTGATGCCTGTGTATTGAAAAGCCTGACAGGTAAAGCACAACTCTGCGGGAGAAAAGTGACGAGTCAGCACTAACACAGATTAGAAAGGTCGTCCAAACATTGGCCCCATGCAGCGTTCAGCACACCGAAGGGGAAGAGTTTCCTGTTGGCTGATGGACTCTTCCTGTCCTCAATGCAGGGGACCCTGAACTTCCTGTACAACAGGAAAAGGGCTGGAACGTGGATCCTCAAACCTGCAGCCTTTTCCCTCCTATGAAGGATTAGCAGTTACACGTCAATCTTAAAGTGTCACGTTAGAGTCCCGTCACTGACAACTACACTGCATTCGCAGTTTTCAACACTTTCCCGACCATAAGATCCATGTTGGTATAATAAATGGACCTGGTTTTTTGTGTTTAAAGGGTCCCTGAAATAATTCTAGTAAAATACACCAGTATTTAGCATTATTTTTCCCCCTTTCGAATGATATATGACACACCAATGACAATCACACCACTATCTTGCTCTTGAGCGCCGAACGTCTAAAAATGCCTTTAAATCTCCCGCCCTGTGAATCTGACCTAGTTTTCCCAACTTGCCGTAGTTTTGCGCTGTGACGTATGAGGAGTTATTTACTTCCGCCCACAACAGCTGATCGTAGTGTCTTGTTTACATGTGCTCTGCATTATCGCGTTATTTAGCAGTTTTTTAGAGTCATGCCTAAGCGTTGTGTTGCGGCTGGGTGTTCCCAAATGCCCAGTCCGTCTGTAAGTGTCCATAAATTCCCAAAAGATGAAACTTTGAGGAGATTATGGACAAAACAAGTGCAGCGCACTCGCTCCAACTGGACACCAACAGAGGCCTCCTATCTCTGCAGTCAACATTTCACGGATGACTGTTACGAAACAGCACCCGCAATCCGAGAGTCACTTGGTTTTGATGTGAAGAGGAAACGTATCCTGAAACCTGGTTCTGTCCCCACCATTTTTAAATGGCTTTTTAACGGATTTTTAAACCCAACTTTCAGTAAGTCTTTTTAAAACCTGCTAAAACTTAAGACAAATAGACCAATAAACTTTGCAAAACACCCACTCTGACACAAGGGTAAATACCCGGTCACACACAATATGTGCACACGGGTAAATACCCGGTCACACACAATATGTGCACACGGGTTAATACCCGGTCACACACAATATGTGCACACGGGTAAATACCCGGTCACGCACAATATGTACTCACGGGTAAATACCCGGTCACGCACAATATGTACTCACGGGTAAATACCCGGTCACACACAATATGTGCACACGGGTAAATACCCGGTCACACACAATATGTACTCACGGGTAAATACCCGGTCACGCACAATATGTGCACACGGGTAAATACCCGGTCACGCACAATATGTGCACACGGGTAAATACCCGGTCACACACAATATGTGCACACGGGTAAATACCCGGTCACACACAATATGTACTCACGGGTAAATACCCGGTCACACACAATATGTGCACACGGGTAAATACCCGGTCACACACAATATGTGCACACGGGTTAATACCCGGTCACACACAATATGTGCACACGGGTAAATACCCGGTCACACACAATATGTGCACACGGGTAAACACCCGGTCACACACAATATGTGCACACGGGTAAATACCCGGTCACGCACAATATGTACTCACGGGTAAATACCCGGTCACGCACAATATGTGCACACGGGTAAATACCCGGTCACGCACAATATGTGCACACGGGTAAATACCCGGTCACACACAATATGTGCACACGGGTAAATACCCGGTCACACACAATATGTACTCACGGGTAAATACCCGGTCACACACAATATGTGCACACGGGTAAATACCCGGTCACACACAATATGTGCACACGGGTTAATACCCGGTCACACACAATATGTGCACACGGGTAAATACCCGGTCACACACAATATGTGCACACGGGTAAATACCCGGTCACACACAATATGTGCACACGGGTAAATACCCGGTCACACACAATATGTACTCACGGGTAAATACCCGGTCACACACAATATGTGCACACGGGTAAATACCCGGTCACACACAATATGTGCACACGGGTTAATACCCGGTCACACACAATATGTGCACACGGGTAAATACCCGGTCACGCACAATATGTGCACACGGGTAAATACCCGGTCACACACAATATGTACTCACGGGTTAATACCCGGTCACACACAAGATGTGCACACGGGTAAATACCCGGTCACACACAAGATGTGCACACGGGTAAATACCCGGTCACACACAATATGTACTCACGGGTAAATACCCGGTCACGCACAATATGTACTCACGGGTAAATACCCGGTCACACACAATATGTACTCACGGGTAAATACCCGGTCACACACAATATGTGCACACGGGTAAATACCCGGTCACACACAATATGTACTCACGGGTAAATACCCGGTCACGCACAATATGTGCACACGGGTAAATACCCGGTCACGCACAATATGTGCACACGGGTAAATACCCGGTCACACACAATATGTACTCACGGCTCAAACATGTATGGTTGAACGCCTTGATTTTCTTCTAATTCTTCCTCCGATGATTCCTCTCCTTCATCTTCGTCCAAAACCAACGATACGTCACTTAAATCTTCGCTAACATCGCTCCTAGGTGCTTCTGTATCGCCAAACCCCTCCATTCTTCAATCAGCTGATGTTGTTTTGGCTGGGACATATAACCCCTCGTACGTCATATCCGGTCTAGCTCAGGCGGCTCACATTTATGGCCCGCAAATATACCGTCGTCTGCTGCATCATGTAAAGTCAATTAAAAGGGTCGGAATTCGGACTTTTATCTGGGAATGTTATATACCTTTCGAAAGCATATTTATTCTTCTTTCTAAAGATGAAATCTGAAAAACATTTCAGTTACCCTTTAAGTCAACATTTCCAAGCCCCTCAGCATGAAGGGTATTTTTTCAACCTTTTATTGGCCAAGTGATCATATTTGGTAACATTATCTATTCAAATTGTTATGCTACTCATATTTTGTTTGCATAGAGCAGTAGTACTCAATGATTGAAAGAAAATCTTAATAATAGCTTGTACAATAAAGTAGGGCTGCAACTAACAATTATTTAAACAATCAATTAATCGGTCGATTATTTTTTTTCGATTTTTTTTTTATTAATCGATGAATCGGTTATAAAAAACATTTCAAATTGTAGGACCAGTTGTTGTTGAACGAACCAAACATCAAATATGTTATGATTATGTAAACGCACATAACTGAACCAATACAAAGATGTATAGAATATATCTACATAAATACACATTTATATAAGATGTATACACGATAATTAATGAATAAGATTTAATATACTTCAGGGACCACAAACAGTCCAGTTTCATCCTGAGTGACCAGACTGGTAAAATATTGTTATAATAACCTTTCAATTTATACTTTAAAGTTTTTCTTTGTTGTGTCACAGTGTATGGAATCAAATTGTTTATATTTTTGCAAGATTGAAAATGATTACAATCTCAACATGAAGTCAATTTTACTGTAACAAAACATTCAAAATACAATGAAATGTAAAAAAAACCCAAAGCAGTGTAAATCCTTTAAACCTCCTTGCTTGGTGGGGCCTGATGGAGGCTCTTGGTGGGTTTTGGCCCCCGGGCCTGATGTTCTGTGCTGAAAAGGGAAAGTGAAACTAGGAGGGACTTCACAGAGCAGCACATCTCAAAACTAATCTCCTTACACAACAGCTGAATATTCCAATAATCAGTATTTGGCCATTTTCGTGTTGCTCAGCATGAAATGTTCCAGGAAAACCTGTCCGATGTCCGTGCGTTAACACTTAAATAGAGCCACGTTTCTACCACACAAGAACTGCAGAGAAGGAACGAAGCGGTACGAAGCAGTAAGGTAGAGTGTAATCAGACCCAAATCGGGGGTTAAAATGGAGGCGGGGCTGAGAGCTCCACAGATATGTGATGTGGCAACAGTAATCTGAGCCGGGCGGCAGATCTCATGAATCCTCTGTTCTTGTTCACATCCTCTGCTTTGCACTAGTTGTTTTGTTTTGTCTCCTTACATCTGAGCACGCTCCGGTGTCTTCCCGCCTTGGAGCTAGCTGTGCTAGCTCCTCTGGCGGCTAGCTGGTTAGCTTGAGTGCCGTGCCACAACTTTGTTGTTTCCAAGAGAGCGAGCGCCGGATGAGTGACGCATAAATCGCACGACACAATGAATTGATTATGAAATTCGTTGCCAACACATGATCAAATTTAATCGATTTGTTGCAATAAAGTGTGATTTGGCTCTGTGTTTCACCACTTTGCAAGAAATCAATTAGCTGTCATGAAATAGTGTATTAGGGCTGAAATTGTCCATTTCTACACATTTTGATGAGTCTCATGTAAAGCACTAGTTGATGCCATCACCATACTTTCTGTCAGTCACAAAAAGTCATCATATATTTGGTAGAATTGATGTGGATAGAAAATGAATGAGTTCCTCTGAAACAATTTGTCAGCTCGTTGGAAGTGAAAGACAGACACGTCATTGTTCCTGAAGGTGTCACTTCCTCATTCAAAGGAGGCCGGTGGCACAAATGTAATTTTCTCACACTTTGAAAGTTACAGGAGGCAGTGAGACTACCATCAAATATCTCACACACGGTCTGTGCTTGGTGAAAGATGTTATTCAAACTGATGGGAAGTATTAATTAATAAAAAAAAACAAACAAACTACCAGTCAGAACATGCAACAGTTTCTCAATAAAATGCTTTTGACTCCTGCTATGGATTTAAAAACACTTTCACATTGGCAGGGATGAATACACACACACACACGCACACACACACACGCACACGCACACACACACACACGCACGCACGCACGCACGCACGCACGCACGCACGCACGCACACACACACACACACACACACACACACACACACACACACACACACACACACACACACACACGAGCAGATTCAGTCACAGAATTGGTTGTAAAGTGGCTCCTAAGACGTGACACCAACATTCTTTTCATCCCTTGACACCGGGGGGGTCATCCAGCCCAGCACTCCTGGCCCCTGACTCTCCCTGTTTCCCCTCCAACATCCTGCTCTAACAGGCCGCCTCAGACAACAGTCAGTAATCTGCTCCAATCTGTTCCTCCATTCCTCTGGCTTCTGCTTCCTCCCAGCAGCTTGAAGCCCAGAGCCAAGAGCTGGGCTGGCGTCACACACAGTGGAGGGTGGAGGGCGGAGGGTGGAGGGCGGAGGGTGGAGGGCGGAGGGTGGAGGGTGGAGGGTGGAGGGCGGAGGGCGGAGGGCGGAGGGCGGAGGGCGGAGGGTGGAGGGCGGAGGGCGGAGGGCGGAGGGTGGAGGGTGGAGGGTGGAGGGCGGAGGGCGGAGGGCGGAGGGTGGAGGGTGGAGGGTGGAGGGCGGAGGGCGGAGGGCGGAGGGCGGAGGGTGGAGGGCGGAGGGCGGAGGGCGGAGGGCGGAGGGTGGAGGGTGGCTGTTAAACTAGGTGTGATGATGATGATGATGATGATGATGATGATGATGATGATGATGATGATGATGATGATGATGGTGATGGTGGTGATGATGATGATGATGGTGGTGATGATGGTGGTGATGGTGATGATGGTGATGATGATGATGATGATGATGAGGATGATGATGATGATGATGATGATGATGATGAGGATGATGATGATGATGATGATGGTGGCGATGATGATGGTGGTGGTGGTGATGATGATGATGATGATGATGATGATGATGATGATGATGATGATGATGGTGATGGTGGTGATGATGATGGTGGTGATGATGATGATGATGGTGATGATGGTGATGATGATGATGATGATGATGATGATGGTGGTGATGATGATGATGGTGGTGGTGATGATGATGATGATGATGATGATTATGATGATGGTGGTGTCGATGATGGTGGTGATGATGATGATGGTGGTGATGATGATGATGGTGATGGTGATGATGATGATGATGATGATGATGATGATGGTGATGATGATGATGGTGATGATGATGGTGATGATGATGATGATGATGACGACGTTAAAATGACTGAAAGTAATAGATTACTGAAAGTAATAAATCAGTGGAAGTTATTCATGAAATATTTTAATTATCAATGAACGTAAACTGTCATTCACTCATTAACAACTCCGATAGTAATTGAGTAATTACGTAAAGGTTAATAAATGATCAAAAATCATTTATTAATGAAAAATTATTAATTTGAATAAATTGGTTATTTATCAAATGATAATGAAATTGGGGCACCACCAGCTAAACTGGAAATAACTTATACCAAAATATCAGTCTCGTTTGTAAAAAGGGTTATTTAAGTTAGTTAATATTCCTGTGTAAAACATAACAATGTTAAAGGGTAACTGAAATGTTTATCATATTTCATCTTTAGAAAGAAGAATAAATATGCTTTCGAAAGGTATATAACATTCCCAGATAAAAGTCCGAATTCCGACCCTTTAATTGACTTTACATGATGCAGCAGACGACGGTATATTTGCGGGCCATAAATGTGAGCCGCCTGAGCTAGACCGGATATGACGTACGAGGGGTTATATGTCCCAGCCAAAACAACATCAGCTGATTGAAGAATGGAGGGGTTTGGCGATACAGAAGCACCTAGGAGCGATGTTAGCGAAGATTTAAGTGACGTATCGTTGGTTTTGGACGAAGATGAAGGAGAGGAATCATCGGAGGAAGAATTAGAAGAAAATCAAGGCGTTCAACCATACATGTTTGAGCCGTGAGTACATATTGTGTGTGACCGGGTATTTACCCGTGTGCACATATTGTGCGTGACCGGGTATTTACCCGTGTGCACATATTGTGCGTGACCGGGTATTTACCCGTGAGTACATATTGTGTGTGACCGGGTATTTACCCGTGTGCACATATTGTGTGTGACCGGGTATTTACCCGTGAGTACATATTGTGTGTGACCGGGTATTTACCCGTGAGTACATATTGTGCGTGACCGGGTATTTACCCGTGTGCACATATTGTGCGTGACCGGGTATTTACCCGTGTGCACATATTGTGTGTGACCGGGTATTTACCCGTGTGCACATATTGTGCGTGACCGGGTATTTACCCGTGAGTACATATTGTGTGTGACCGGGTATTTACCCGTGTGCACATATTGTGCGTGACCGGGTATTTACCCGTGTGCACATATTGTGCGTGACCGGGTATTTACCCGTGTGCACATATTGTGCGTGACCGGGTATTTACCCGTGTGCACATATTGTGCGTGACCGGGTATTTACCCGTGTGCACATATTGTGCGTGACCGGGTATTTACCCGTGTGCACATATTGTGCGTGACCGGGTATTTACCCGTGTGCACATATTGTGCGTGACCGGGTATTTACCCGTGTGCACATATTGTGCGTGACCGGGTATTTACCCGTGTGCACATATTGTGTGTGACCGGGTATTTACCCGTGAGTACATATTGTGCGTGACCGGGTATTTACCCGTGTGCACATATTGTGTGTGACCGGGTATTTACCCGTGTGCACATATTGTGTGTGACCGGGTATTTACCCGTGTGCACATATTGTGTGTGACCGGGTATTTACCCGTGTGCACATATTGTGCGTGACCGGGTATTTACCCGTGTGCACATATTGTGTGTGACCGGGTATTTACCCGTGTGCACATATTGTGCGTGACCGGGTATTTACCCGTGTGCACATATTGTGTGTGACCGGGTATTTACCCGTGAGTACATATTGTGTGTGACCGGGTATTTACCCGTGTGCACATATTGTGTGTGACCGGGTATTTACCCGTGTGCACATATTGTGTGTGACCGGGTATTTACCCGTGTGCACATATTGTGCGTGACCGGGTATTTACCCGTGTGCACATATTGTGTGTGACCGGGTATTTACCCGTGTGCACATATTGTGCGTGACCGGGTATTTACCCGTGAGTACATATTGTGCGTGACCGGGTATTTACCCGTGTGCACATATTGTGCGTGACCGGGTATTTACCCGTGTGCACATATTGTGCGTGACCGGGTATTTACCCGTGTGCACATATTGTGCGTGACCGGGTATTTACCCGTGTGCACATATTGTGCGTGACCGGGTATTTACCCGTGTGCACATATTGTGTGTGACCGGGTATTTACCCGTGTGCACATATTGTGCGTGACCGGGTATTTACCCGTGTGCACATATTGTGCGTGACCGGGTATTTACCCGTGTGCACATATTGTGCGTGACCGGGTATTTACCCGTGTGCACATATTGTGCGTGACCGGGTATTTACCCGTGTGCACATATTGTGTGTGACCGGGTATTTACCCGTGTGCACATATTGTGTGTGACCGGGTATTTACCCGTGAGTACATATTGTGTGTGACCGGGTATTTACCCGTGTGCACATATTGTGTGTGACCGGGTATTTACCCTTGTGTCAGAGTGGGTGTTTTGCAAAGTTTATTGGTCTATTTGTCTTAAGTTTTAGCAGGTTTTAAAAAGACTTACTGAAAGTTGGGTTTAAAAATCCGTTAAAAAGCCGTTTAAAAATGGTGGGGACAGAACCAGGTTTCAGGATACGTTTCCTCTTCACATCAAAACCAAGTGACTCTCGGATTGCGGGTGCTGTTTCGTAACAGTCATCTGTGAAATGTTGACTGCAGAGATAGGAGGCCTCTGTTGGTGTCCAGTTGGAGCGAGTGCGCTGCACTTGTTTTGTCCATAATCTCCTCAAAGTTTCATCTTTTGGGAATTTATGGACACTTACAGACGGACTGGGCATTTGGGAACACCCAGCCGCAACACAACGCTTAGGCATGACTCTAAAAAACTGCTAAATAACGCGATAATGCAGAGCACATGTAAACAAGACGCTACGATCAGCTGTTGTGGGCGGAAGTAAATAACTCCTCATACGTCACAGCGCAAAACTACGGCAAGTTGGGAAAACTAGGTCAGATTCACAGGGCGGGAGATTTAAAGGCATTTTTAGACGTTCGGCGCTCAAGAGCAAGATAGTGGTGTGATTGTCATTGGTGTGTCATATATCATTCGAAAGGGGGAAAAATAATGCTAAATACTGGTGTATTTTAATAGAATTATTTCAGGGACCCTTTAAATAACAAGGAAGGTGTGAGATTTGAGCGCAGACTGTTACAAACTAGTGAATTGTCAACAATAAATACACAATAATTACCAGGAATCCATCCATCCATCCATACATCCATCCATTATCTTCTGCTTATCCGGGGCCGGGTCAATGAGGCAGCAGTCTAGCAGAGTTGCCCAGACTTCCCTCACCCCAGACACTTCCTAAAGCTCTTCCAGTGGCACCCCAAGGTGTTCCCAGGCCATAGAGACATCGTCCCTCCAGGGTGTCCTCGGTCTGTCCCGAGGCCTCCTACTGGAGGGACATGCCCAGAACTCCTCCCTGGGGAAGCGTCTGAAACAGATGCTCGAGCGTCCTCAGCTGGCTCCTCTCCATTCAGCTAGCAGGTGTTTATTTACACAAATGCATTCATTCAGAAATTATTCAGACATTGTTTCATAAACCAACACAATCAAGAAACAAATGTCATCGAACATGGAGATCTAATCTACTGAACAGCAATACTATGTACAAAGAAAGAGAAAGAGGGTGTGTGTGTGTGTGTGTGTGTGTGTGTGTGTGTGTGTGTGTGTGTGTGTGTGTGTGTGTGTGTGTGTGTGTGTGTGTGTGCACTTGGAGGCATGTTGTGGTTTTGGAGGGACTGAAAAGGTCACATCCTGTTACATAAAGTCAGTTTGGTCACACGGCCAACTCCGTCCCCAGCAGCCTCCCTCCTTCATCGTCCGTCTGTGTGTGGAAGCCTGAGTGGGGATGTAGTGACCACAAGTGTCCACCAGGTGGCGGCGGACCTTGGAGGGTCAGTGTGAGTGGGTGTAATGACCTCGAACGGAGGCCAGAGGGAGGCAGGCGTGTGGTTCGGGGCAGTGACCGTAACGACCACTAGGGGTGTGCGGCGGCGCACGGAGGGAGAATGCAATGACTCGACGCGGCCACCAGAGGCGCTCTACGCACTCTTTCTGGACAGCGTGACGTCACTGGGACTGTACCTGGCTCGTGTGCCTGCCTGGAACGAGAAATCCCAGGGTCAGTGAACTGCACACGGTCTCAGAAGCAGAGTGGAGGAGCCACGGGGACAGCTGTTGCTGAGTTGTGCAACGGGTTAGTGAGGAGAGGAGAAAAGAGAGAGGAAGCAAAGAGGGGGAGAGAGAGAGAGAGAGAGAGAGAGAGAGCTCTGGAGCTCGTGCAGTGTTCAGCTTGTACACATAGTCCAGATCTGCGAGTTAGGCAGGATTAGATTCTAGGAGCAGAGGGGTAAACTGAGAGAGAGAGAGAGAGAGAGAGAGAGAGAGAGAGAGAGAGCTGCACAGTGCAGAGGTTCGCGTGGATATAAATCCAAGGCGCAGACACAGACTGCTTGGGAACACGGGATCAGCGTCCAGAGTTCAAACACAATAATAAAACACACAGCAATATTAAAATCCCGTTATTCTAAACGACCTGCCCAGACTCTAAGCCTGACTTGGTTGGACGAGGGTGGACGTGCTTCCGTGGCCGGTTGAAATCCGTCGACTTTCGGCTGCGGGTGGGCTTCCCAGAGAAATAGCCTGAACTGATCTGTGAACAAGGGGAAAGTCGTGGCCAGTGGGGAATTTTTCCAGGCCTGAGCATGTGGTCTCTTTGTTCTTAAAATGTGGTCCCCCTCCCCCCTTCCATGAGGTTGAGTGGCCACTGGACTTCGGCTCCAACAGTAAGACTATTTCTTTTATTAATAAAATCCCGCAGCACACTGGGGCCATCCCATTGTATGGATTTGTACATTAGACAGGCACTTTTAAATCATTTTAAATTCTCAAAGGTGAGGAGTTAAAATTTCTTTAAAATGGTACAATGATGTGACGACTGGCTTTTTGTCAAGTACCTTGATGGCTTTGTTATATAGCTGTTCAAGCGGTTCCATGGGTTCTACTTCATCTTGTAATCATATTTCATACGCACATTTTTTTTATCGACTAACGTACATTTGTTTACAATTGGAGAGAGTGTTTGTGATTTGAGAGGATATGGAGATTTTACATTGCTGATTGCTCAATCCACTTGGAAATGTTTCTGTGTGTATGTATGCACAGTCAAACTTTGGAACAGACTGGAAATACAAATCAAGCAATGTTTTGGGCCCGAAATCCATGCTCTCCTTCAAGCCTGGAATCCATGCTCTCCTTCAAGCCTGGAATCCATGCTCTCCTTCAAGCCCGGAATCCATGCTCTCCTTCAAGCCCGGAATCCATGCTCTCCTTCAAGCCCGGAATCCATGCTCTCCTTCAAGCCCGGAATCCATGCTCTCCTTCAAGCCTGGAATCCATGCTCTCCTTCAAGCCTGGAATCCATGCTCTCCTTCAAGCCTGGAATCCATGCTCTCCTTCAAGCCTGGAATCCATGCTCTCCTTCAAGCCTGGAATCCATGCTCTCCTTCAAGCCTGGAATCCATGCTCTCCTTCAAGCCCGGAATCCATGCTCTCCTTCAAGCCTGGAATCCATGCTCTCCTTCAAGCCTGGAATCCATGCTCTCCTTCAAGCCTGGAATCCATGCTCTCCTTCAAGCCCGGAATCCATGCTCTCCTTCAAGCCCGGAATCCATGCTCTCCTTCAAGCCTGGAATCCATGCTCTCCTTCAAGCCTGGAATCCATGCTCTCCTTCAAGCCCGGAATCCATGCTCTCCTTCAAGCCTGGAATCCATGCTCACCCCCCTCCCCTAGAGAATACGGGCCACAAGGACAATGGGAAGGTAATAAAACAGCATGGGGGGGGGGGTGGGGGCAGCGACCTGAGGGGCGCAAGCCCCAGGTTGGGGACCAGTAGAAATGGTGAGGCGAATACAGGGCTCTTCACTTCCAACCACTCATTGGTAGAACCCGACCCGGACACTGCAGGTGTCCGAAATTCAAACTCGGTCAAACCGACTCCCAACCAACTGCCCTGATTCTCATCCCGGCCTCCAGGCAGGGACCAGGTCTCTGCTCACCGTGAAGACCAAGAGAGTACAAAGTGGACCACAGAACCAAACCAAGGTTCAGCTCGCTGGTGAGCAGAACACAGTGTTTGGATGATACTTTTTCTCTTTTCCTTTTTTGGGGGGGATCCTGGGAACCAGACACAAAGCCGCATCCCCCCCGCTCAGCTGCAACGCGTTCTACACGGACCTGCAGAAAGACAAGGCCATACACTCCCACCAGCTGCAACCCTGAAGCTCACTTGCAGCGGAGCAAGGCCCTATGAAAGTCCAGCCCACGGATGTGCTGTACCACACAGTGCGACGGAACCGTAAGAGAGCTTTTGTCTGGGCAGCGCTGCTACATTAGCCTGAAGCTAACCTGCATTTGTGTTTCGTGTGCTGTTGATAAGCATCTGTTGTGTACGTGTGCACCATCGGACGTTCAGGACTCTGGTTTTCCACCTCAGAACAGAAGTTCCAGTTGAGCCTCCAGCCCAAAGGAAATCTGTGTCGAGAACTAAGTCTTGGAACCGAGCCTCGCCAGAATTTTCCTCCTCTTTCCTCCTCTCTCTCTCTCTCTCTCTCTCACCCTGTGCGTATCCAGCCACCGAGTGTGTTAATTGATGCTAACTGTGGCTATGTGGAGATCAGCTCTCCACATAGCCACAGTTAGCATTTGCTAGAACTGCTAACTTGTGCCGCCGTGATACATCCGTATCGTACCAGAGTTTGACTGCATGTCTCAACATCCAGTTAAACTCTGGTGCTACAGTAATGATTCTGCCCTGGTGAGACCTCTTGCTCCGAGCTTCCCCGCGCACATCGCGCGACAGCCGTCTTGTTTATCTGGTTGCCAAGCAACCGCTGCATCCCCATAAAGAGCGAGTCAAATGCCTCTAGTGGCTGCGTGGGTCATCACAATCTCTCTTTACCCCCACCTGGTGGTCACATTGAGTCACTGCACTCTCCCACCATGTGGCGCCGTGCGCCCCTAGTGGTCGTCATGGTTACCACCTGAACCAGACGCCTGCCTCCCTCTGGTGTCTGTTCAAGGTCATTACACCCACTAACCTGACCCTCCAAGGTCCACCGCCACCTGCTGGACACTGGTGGTCATTACATCCACACTCACACCACACACACACACACACACACACACACACACACACACACACACACACACACACACACACACACACACACACACACACACACACACACACACACACCCCTCTTTCTCTTTCTCTTTCTTTGTACATAGTATTGCTGTTCAGGATGGATGAATGGATGGATGGATGGATGGATGGATGGATGAATGGATGGATGGATGGATGGATGGATGGATGGATGGATGGATGGATGGATGGATGGATGGATGGATGGATGGATGGATTCCTGGTAATTATTGTGTATTTATTGTTGACAATTCACTAGTTTGTAACAGTCTGCGCTCAAATCTCACACCTTCCTTGTTATTTAACATTGTTATGTTTTACACAGGAATATTAACTAACTTAAATAACCCTTTTTACAAATGAGACTGATATTTTGGTATAAGTTATTTCCAGTTTAGCTGGTGGTGCCCCAATTTCATTATCATTTGATAAATAACCAATTTATTCAAATTAATAATTTTTCATTAATAAATGATTTTTGATCATTTATTAACCTTTACGTAATTACTCAATTACTATCGGAGTTGTTAATGAGTGAATGACAGTTTACTTTCATTAATAATTAAAATATTTCATGAATAACTTCCAATGATTTATTACTTTCAGTAATCTATTACTTTCAGTCATTTTAACGCTAATAACCAACCATAAATCCCAACAAATGTCAAACTATTTACAGATATAAACTGTTATACAAACATAATTTTATATCAAAACTGTCTGTTAGTGTTGATATGTGCGTTTGTTCCCTTGCTATTGTTGGTGTAGTGTTTATTACCATTGCTGGTGTGGTTTATTTATTTTACTGGTGTATGATTTATTTATTATTGCTGTATAGATGTTTGATCAGTTTTGAGTCCACCGTTTACGGAAAAATGGAAGATGTAACAGTGAAGCTCATTGTGAAGAATATTAATTGAAAATGGGGTGGGATTAATTCAATTTTCTTCTTTCCACTCCCTTTCAAGCAAAAATGGGGCTTGCTTTCTTTTTATGTTAAATGTATGTTGATATGACATGTAAGGAACCATGTGATGACTTCGTAGCCCTTGTGCTCCACTGTGGAATGCTTTTGCCTGAAATAAATTACTTACAAATTAAACCCACTCTCTGATATTTGTTTATATTAATTTGACTTTTTGGCCTTATTCTATGTTCGACTTCAGGTTTTCTAATAATGTGGGGCTTTGGGGAGGAAAGGGTGCAAAAACAAAGAGCGAAGTGAGTGCATAGTTCAGTTTCGCATGAGGTGTTTACTTTCATGCCCTGCAGGGAGGAGTGATGACAGCATTAGCAACAGAACGGGGTAAGGCTGGGCCCTGTGAGTCAGCTGTGATGGCTCTGCGCCATGAACAGGACTCTTAGAAAGTAGCAGGCTTCCCCTCGGAGGACCCCGCCACCCTGACCAGGCTTTTGGTTTCACTTGGTCATTTTGACCTACTGACACTAAACATCCAGGTTCTTCTCTGTTATACACATACATTATTAATTAAGTTTGCATTGTGCAATTTAGACCAAGATTAAAGTGTAATGTTCCGGACGTTACGAGGTTTGTTGTGTTTGTGTTGGTCATGAGGCTTAGATCAGCGGGAGCAGAGATCAGAGGTGGGCGGGACCAGAGTCGCTATTGACACACATGAAACCAAGGACGTTTGCCAATATGCAAAGTCAAGAGCAGAGGCGTGTTTCCCCAACACCTGGGCACACCCCTCATTCAGTGTGTGTGTGTGTGTGTGTGTGTGTGTGTGTGTGTGTGTGTGTGTGTGTGTGTGTGTGTGTGTGTGTGTGTGTGTGTGTGTGTGTGTGTGTGTGTGTGAATCACCTGTGTTTGTGTTTTTTTTTCCATTTGTCTGTGTTAAACTAGATTTGCCAGGAGTCATGTACAGTAATAACTCCCCCCCCCACCCCCCCCCCCCCCCCCCCCGAGTCTGCGTGACCTGTTTTGTAAAGCTACAGTGTCAACATCACCACTTCATTGGAAGTCATTGGAAGATAACTTTAAATATCCAGATATTTCATGAGGCACTGGAAGCTTTTTCATCAGAATATACAAAATCGTTCCCAAATTAAAGCTTTAATCTCAGTGGGTGTTATTCAAGACCTCAAAGAAACAACGTGATAGAATAGAAGAGAAAAACAGTGGTGGAGTGTGGATCAATGCTAAAGTATTGCACTTTGATAAAAAATGTGTTCAAAGATGAATTCTTATCTTAAAACTAAACCACTATGTGCTTTTGATAGAGTGGCTTTGGATTGCTGTGTATTTTCCCACCGTACAAAAAACAAACTCCAGAACTATTTAGAGAACGGATCAACCACCAGCTGAACTATTACTTCCTCTTCTTGTAAATTGTAAAGTGCCATGAAGCTTGTTTTTGTCCGAAAACAGGAACAACATATTTTTTTCAAAGACATATGCAGAATAAGAACAAGGAACAGTCTGCCTCATGTGCCAATGGACATGAAGTTGGGTCGTCACCATGACGTCACTCAACAGAAACACAAGCCTGGTGCCGTCAGAAATGACACCGGAGTGTCAGGGCGTGTAATGACACCCGGTGACGACCCTCTCTGCCCGGCTTCAGACCGTGACTCAAGCCCCGACGCCGTCCTCTTCATTTGCAGCCTCTGGCAGGAGGAGGAAGAGGAGGAGGAGGAGCTCAGTTAAGGTCACAGTCATCACCACCACTGCTCGGCAACATCCCACCAGCCCTCAGGCGGCCTCCAAGGAAAACCAAGGTCCTGCTGCGAGGGATGGAGGGCGGGGGCTATTTCCAGCTCTCCACTTACGTATGCCTCCATACGCATCATCACATAAAGCAGCTGGATAGAGGAGACACGCACACACACACACACACACACACACACACGCACACGCACGCACACACGCTTGCACACTCACACACATGCACGCTCGCACACACACATGCACGCACGCTCGCACGCACGCACACACACACACACACGCACGCTCGCACACACACACACACACACACACACACACACACACACACACACACACACACACACACACACGCACGCTCGCACACACACACACACACACACACACACACGCACGCACACACACGCACACATGCACGCTCGCACACACACGCACGCACAGACTCCTCTTTAACGCTGATGGATGAATCATATACCACTAAACACTGCGGCTGAGGTGCTGCATCCATGAAACTGCTGTGTGTGTGTGTGTGTGTGTGTGTGTGTGTGTGTGTGTGTGTGTGTGTGTGTGTGTGTGTGTGTGTGTGTGTGTGTGTGTGTGGTTTCTGTCGATACCTGAAGTCTCCAAAAAAGATCTGGGATGACGCACATGACAACCAGCCCAGGAGGAATATTCGTGGCACGGAATCATGAGTCAATCTGCAAATATTTGATCATTTTGTTTGTCTGAGTTCTTTATGCAGAAAGTTGCATTCTTAACAAACTTTGGGAATCAATAACTAATCAGGCTATATTTATAAGATATACTTGATGAATGAGACTCAATCTGAAGCAGATGAAGACGCATTTCTTTATTCCTTCATATGCTTGTATTTCAGTATTTTTCCAGCAGCGTAGTAAAGAAGAGTTTTATGTGGTTTCACAATCAAAAACAAGACAGAAAGACAGAAATGATATTGACTAAACAGCTCCAGAGATCCAGTCGGTCATCCATCTGCTGCATTGAAGGGGGAGATACAGCTGAGTTCTGCTGACCTGGTGTGGATTATCTCACCTGTCACCTGTCCATCACAGAGGAAGGAAGGAAGGAAGGAAGGAAGGGAGGAAAGGAGGGAGGAAGGGAGGAAGGGAGGAAGGGAGGAAGGTAGGAAGGAAGGGAGGGAGGAAGGAAGGAAGGAAGGTAGGAAGGAAGAAAAGGGAGGAAGGAAGGTAGGAAGGAAGGGAGGAAGGAGGGAGGGAGGAAGGAAGGGAGGAAGGAAGGGAGGAAGGGAGGAAGGTAGGTAAGGAAGGAGGGAGGGAGGGAGGGAGGGAGGAAGGAAGGAAGGTAGGAAGGAAGAAAAGGGAGGAAGGAAGGTAGGAAGGAAGGTAGGAAGGAAGGAAGGGAGGAAGGAAGGAAGGAAGGGAGGAAGGACTTCATGGACTTCTTGTCATCATGGACGTCTTGTCATCATGGACTTCTTGTCATCATGGACTTCTTGTCATCATGGACGTCTTGTCATCATGGACGTCTTGTCATCATGGACTTCTTGTCATCATAGACGTCTTGTCATCATGGACTTCTTGTCATCATGGACGTCTTGTCATCATGGACTTCTTGTCATCATGGACGTCTTGTCATCATGGACTTCTTGTCATCATGGACGTCTTGTCATCATGGACTTCTTGTCATCATGGACATCTTGTCATCATGGACGTCTTGTCATCATGGACGTCTTGTCATCATGGACTTCTTGTCATCATGGACGTCTTGTCATCATGGACTTCTTGTCATCATGGACGTCTTGTCATCATGGACGTCTTGTCATCATGGACTTCTTGTCATCATGGACGTCTTGTCATCATGGACTTCTTGTCATCATGGACGTCTTGTCATCATGGACGTCTTGTCATCATGGACTTCTTGTCATCATGGACGTCTTGTCATCATGTACGTCTTGTCATCATGGACTTCTTGTCATCATGGACGTCTTGTCATCATGGACTTCTTGTCATCATGGACGTCTTGTCATCATGGACTTCTTGTCATCATGGACGTCTTGTCATCATGGACGTCTTGTCATCATGGACTTCTTGTCATCATGGACGTCTTGTCATCATGGACTTCTTGTCATCATGGACGTCTTGTCATCATGGACGTCTTGTCATCATGGACTTCTTGTCATCATGGACGTCTTGTCATCATGGACGTCTTGTCATCATGGACTTCTTGTCATCATGGACGTCTTGTCATCATGGACTTCTTGTCATCATGGACGTCTTGTCATCATGGACGTCTTGTCATCATGGACTTCTTGTCATCATGGACGTCTTGTCATCATGGACGTCTTGTCATCATGGACTTCTTGTCATCATGGACGTCTTGTCATCATGGACTTCTTGTCATCATGGACGTCTTGTCATCATGGACGTCTTGTCATCATGGACTTCTTGTCATCATGGACTTCTTGTCATCATGGACGTCTTGTCATCATGGACGTCTTGTCATCATGGACTTCTTGTCATCATGGACGTCTTGTCATCATGGACTTCTTGTCATCATGGACGTCTTGTCATCATGGACTTCTTGTCATCATGGACGTCTTGTCATCATGGACGTCTTGTCATCATGGACTTCTTGTCATCATGGACGTCTTGTCATCATGGACGTCTTGTCATCATGGACTTCTTGTCATCATGGACATCTAGTCATCATGGACGTCTTGTCATCATGGACTTCTTGTCATCATGGACGTCTTGTCATCATGGACTTCTTGTCATCATGGACGTCTTGTCATCATGGACTTCTTGTCATCATGGACGTCTTGTCATCATGGACTTCTTGTCATCATGGAAGTCTTGTCATCATGGACGTCTTGTCATCATGGACTTCTTGTCATCATGGACGTCTTGTCATCATGGACGTCTTGTCATCATGGACTTCTTGTCATCATGGACGTCTTGTCATCATGGACGTCTTGTCATCATGGACTTCTTGTCATCATGGACGTCTTGTCATCATGGACGTCTTGTCATCATGGACGTCTTGTCATCATGGACGTCTTGTCATCATGGACTTCTTGTCATCATGGACGTCTTGTCATCATGGACTTCTTGTCATCATGGACGTCTTGTCATCATGGACGTCTTGTCATCATGGACCTCTTGTCATCATGGACGTCTTGTCATCATGGACTTCTTGTCATCATGGACGTCTTGTCATCATGGACTTCTTGTCATCATGGACGTCTTGTCATCATGGACGTCTTGTCATCATGGACTTCTTGTCATCATGGACGTCTTGTCATCATGGACTTCTTGTCATCATGGACGTCTTGTCATCATGGACGTCTTGTCATCATGGACTTCTTGTCATCATGGACGTCTTGTCATCATGTACGTCTTGTCATCATGGACTTCTTGTCATCATGGACGTCTTGTCATCATGGACTTCTTGTCATCATGGACGTCTTGTCATCATGGACTTCTTGTCATCATGGACGTCTTGTCATCATGGACGTCTTGTCATCATGGACTTCTTGTCATCATGGACGTCTTGTCATCATGGACTTCTTGTCATCATGGACGTCTTGTCATCATGGACGTCTTGTCATCATGGACTTCTTGTCATCATGGACGTCTTGTCATCATGGACGTCTTGTCATCATGGACTTCTTGTCATCATGGACGTCTTGTCATCATGGACTTCTTGTCATCATGGACGTCTTGTCATCATGGACGTCTTGTCATCATGGACTTCTTGTCATCATGGACGTCTTGTCATCATGGACGTCTTGTCATCATGGACTTCTTGTCATCATGGACGTCTTGTCATCATGGACTTCTTGTCATCATGGACGTCTTGTCATCATGGACGTCTTGTCATCATGGACTTCTTGTCATCATGGACTTCTTGTCATCATGGACGTCTTGTCATCATGGACGTCTTGTCATCATGGACTTCTTGTCATCATGGACGTCTTGTCATCATGGACTTCTTGTCATCATGGACGTCTTGTCATCATGGACTTCTTGTCATCATGGACGTCTTGTCATCATGGACGTCTTGTCATCATGGACTTCTTGTCATCATGGACGTCTTGTCATCATGGACGTCTTGTCATCATGGACTTCTTGTCATCATGGACATCTAGTCATCATGGACGTCTTGTCATCATGGACTTCTTGTCATCATGGACGTCTTGTCATCATGGACTTCTTGTCATCATGGACGTCTTGTCATCATGGACTTCTTGTCATCATGGACGTCTTGTCATCATGGACTTCTTGTCATCATGGAAGTCTTGTCATCATGGACGTCTTGTCATCATGGACTTCTTGTCATCATGGACGTCTTGTCATCATGGACGTCTTGTCATCATGGACTTCTTGTCATCATGGACGTCTTGTCATCATGGACGTCTTGTCATCATGGACTTCTTGTCATCATGGACGTCTTGTCATCATGGACGTCTTGTCATCATGGACTTCTTGTCATCATGGACGTCTTGTCATCATGGACTTCTTGTCATCATGGACGTCTTGTCATCATGGACTTCTTATCATCAGGGACGTCTTGTCATCATGGACGTCTTGTCATCATGGACTTCTTGTCATCATGGACGTCTTGTCATCATGGACTTCTTGTCATCATGGACGTCTTGTCATCATGGACGTCTTGTCATCATGGACGTCTTGTCATCATGGACGTCTTGTCATCATGGACTTCTTGTCATCATGGACGTCTTGTCATCATGGACTTCTTGTCATCATGGACGTCTTGTCATCATGGACGTCTTGTCATCATGGACATCTTGTCATCATGGACGTCTTGTCATCATGGACGTCTTGTCATCATGGACGTCTTGTCATCATGGACGTTTTGTCATCATGGACTTCTTGTCATCATGGACGTCTTGTCATCATGGACGTCTTGTCATCATGGACTTCTTGTCATCATGGACGTCTTGTCATCATGGACTTCTTGTCATCATGGACGTCTTGTCATCATGGACTTCTTATCATCAGGGACGTCTTGTCATCATGGACGTCTTGTCATCATGGACTTCTTGTCATCATGGACGTCTTGTCATCATGGACTTCTTGTCATCATGGACATCTTGTCATCATGGACGTCTTGTCATCATGGACTTCTTGTCATCATGGACGTCTTGTCATCATGGACTTCTTGTCATCATGGACGTCTTGTCATCATGGACGTCTTGTCATCATGGACTTCTTGTCATCATGGACGTCTTGTCATCATGGACTTCTTGTCATCATGGACGTCTTGTCATCATGGACTTCTTGTCATCATGGACGTCTTGTCATCATGGACTTCTTGTCATCATGGACGTCTTGTCATCATGGACGTCTTGTCATCATGGACTTCTTGTCATCATGGACGTCTTGTCATCATGGACGTCTTGTCATCATGGACGTCTTGTCATCATGGACTTCTTGTCATCATGGACGTCTTGTCATCATGGACTTCTTGTCATCATGGACTTCTTGTCATCATGGACGTCTTGTCATCATGGACTTCTTGTCATCATGGACGTCTTGTCATCATGGACGTCTTGTCATCATGGACGTCTTGTCATCATGGACTTCTTGTCATCATGGACGTCTTGTCATCATGGACTTCTTGTCATCATGGACGTCTTGTCATCATGGACTTCTTGTCATCATGGACGTCTTGTCATCATGGACTTCTTGTCATCATGGACGTCTTGTCATCATGGACGTCTTGTCATCATGGACCTCTTGTCATCATGGACGTCTTGTCATCATGGACTTCTTGTCATCATGGACGTCTTGTCATCATGGACTTCTTGTCATCATGGACGTCTTGTCATCATGGACGTCTTGTCATCATGGACATCTTGTCATCATGGACGTCTTGTCATCATGGACGTCTTGTCATCATGGACTTCTTGTCATCATGGACGTTTTGTCATCATGGACTTCTTGTCATCATGGACGTCTTGTCATCATGGACGTCTTGTCATCATGGACTTCTTGTCATCATGGACGTCTTGTCATCATGGACTTCTTGTCATCATGGACGTCTTGTCATCATGGACTTCTTATCATCAGGGACGTCTTGTCATCATGGACGTCTTGTCATCATGGACTTCTTGTCATCATGGACGTCTTGTCATCATGGACTTCTTGTCATCATGGACATCTTGTCATCATGGACGTCTTGTCATCATGGACTTCTTGTCATCATGGACGTCTTGTCATCATGGACTTCTTGTCATCACGGACGTCTTGTCATCATGGACGTCTTGTCATCATGGACTTCTTGTCATCATGGACGTCTTGTCATCATGGACGTCTTGTCATCATGGACTTCTTGTCATCATGGACGTCTTGTCATCATGGACTTCTTGTCATCATGGACGTCTTGTCATCATGGACTTCTTGTCATCATGGACGTCTTGTCATCATGGACGTCTTGTCATCATGGACGTCTTGTCATCATGGACTTCTTGTCATCATGGACTTCTTGTCATCATGGACGTCTTGTCATCATGGACTTCTTGTCATCATGGACGTCTTGTCATCATGGACGTCTTGTCATCATGGACTTCTTGTCATCATGGACGTCTTGTCATCATGGACTTCTTGTCATCATGGACGTCTTGTCATCATGGACTTCTTGTCATCATGGACGTCTTGTCATCATGGACGTCTTGTCATCATGGACGTCTTGAGAGGCTCATCCTCTCCCACATCAGACACCATCCCTGCACATGTCTCCACATGAAGGCACCAGTTTGCATATCAGCCAAACAGAGAACAGATGGCTCCACTGCTCTCCACTCAGCCCTGGTCCTCCTGGAACAACCAAACACATCTGCCCAGATGCTCTTCAGTGACTTCAGCTCCACCTCTATCACCATAAGATCTATTAAAACGGCTCACAAACTCCAGGATGTTGGATTCACCACGTCACTCTGGACCGGGGTTATGGACCGGCAGGTCAGGAGGACTCAGGTCCACACCCATCATCCTGAACAGAGGTGTGCCACAGGGCAGTGTGCTGAGCCCAGCGCTGCTCACCCTCTTTACACCCCACCCCGCTCCAACACCAGGACACCACTATAGTGGGGCGACGAGGTCCACTACAGGGAGGAGGTCCAACTCCTGACTCGGTGGTGTTCAGAGAACAACCTGCTTCTGAACACCACCAGAACCAAGAGACTTCAGGAGGTCCAAGAGGACCACTTCATGGAATGAAGAGGTGGTGGAGGTTGTGGAGGACGTCAGATTCCTGGGACTCCACATCACCAGGGACCTCTCTTGGTCAGTCAACACCTCCACCTGGTGAAGAAGACACATGGCAGCTCTCCTCCAGCTCGGAGTGAACCTTCAGAGGAGAGCTGTGGAGAGCCTCCTCTGTGAGGGCACCACTGTCTGCTCCTCCGGCTGCACAGAACAGGAAGACTGGGCCCGGGCTGTCTGCTGGACGCCTGCAGAGGAGAGCCACCAAGAACCTCCATGGACAGAATCCCCCCGGGCTCCCCCTGTTGGACCCCCTCACATCGGGGAAGCTGTTCCACAATATACAAACTGGGACCAGGAGGCTAAGGAACAACTTCTTCCCCAGAGCTGTGGCTGGTCATCATCTGAGCTCACTACTTGTTTTCATGGTCAGTGAAAATACTGCACATTGTTTTGGCAACTGAACGGATTCCTAGTTACTTCCCATTGTTACACCATGTGTACTCACTGTCATTAGGGGGAGGTGGGGCTGAGCCCCCCCTGGTGTCATCAGAAAGAACTGCATGCAAACTGTGCTATCAATTCTTTATAAGAATAAGAGATCAGTTCAGATCTTTTTCTTTAAGGTTATCTACAATAGTTTCTTGTCTGTGAATAAAACTTCCTCTCACAGTAAATAATTACTGTGTGATGACTGGACTCCCTGGTTGTTGGTCTCCTCTTGCTGCTTCAGCCTTTGTTTCCTCCTGATCCACACTGGTGGTTGAATGAGTGTAGCTCGCCCTCGCTCGCCCCTCTCTCACCATGCAGTGTGTATTGTATTAGTGTAGCTCGCCCCTCTCTCACCATGCAGTGTGTATTGTATTAGTGTAGCTCGCCCCTCTCTCACCATGCAGTGTGTAATGTATTAGTGTAGCTCGCCCCTCTCTCACCATGCAGTGTGTATTGTATTAGTGTAGCTCGCCCCTCTCTCACCATGCAGTGTGTATTGTATTAGTGTAGCTCGCCCCTCTCTCACCATGCAGTGTGTATTGTATTAGTGTAGCTCGCCCCTCTCTCACCATGCAGTGTGTATTGTATTAGTGTAGCTCGCCCCTCTCTCACCGTGCAGTGTGTATTGTATTAGTGTAGCTCGCCCCTCTCTCACCATGCAGTGTGTATTGTATTACTGTAGCTCGCCCCTCTCTCACCGTGCAGTGTGTATTGTATTAGTGTAGCTCGCCCCTCTCTCACCATGCAGTGTGTATTGTATTAGTGTAGCTCGCCCCTCTCTCACCGTGCAGTGTGTATTGTATTAGTGTAGCTCGCCCCTCTCTCACCATGCAGTGTGTATTGTATTAGTGTAGCTCGCCCCTCTCTCACCTTGCAGTGTGTAATGTATTAGTGTAGCTCGCCCCTCTCTCACCATGCAGTGTGTAATGTATTAGTGTAGCTCGCCCCTCTCTCACCATGCAGTGTGTAATGTATTAGTGTAGCTCGCCCCTCTCTCACCATGCAGTGTGTATTGTATTAGTGTAGCTCGCCCCTCTCTCACCATGCAGTGTGTATTGTATTAGTGTAGCTCGCCCCTCTCTCACCATGCATCTCTCACCATGCAGTGTGTATTGTGTTAGTGTAGCTCGCCCTCTCTCACCATGCAGTGTGTATTGTATTAGTGTAGCTCGCCCCTCTCTCACCATGCAGTGTGTATTGTGTTAGTGTAGCTCGCCCCTCTCTCACCATGCAGTGTGTATTGTGTTAGTGTAGCTCGCCCCTCTCTCACCATGCAGTGTGTATTGTATTAGTGTAGCTCGCCCCTCTCTCACCATGCAGTGTGTATTGTCTTAGTGTAGCTCGCCCCCTCTCACCATGCAGTGTGTATTGTATTAGTGTAGCTCGCCCCTCTCTCACCATGCAGTGTGTAATGTATTAGTGTAGCTCGCCCCTCTCTCACCATGCAGTGTGTATTGTCTTAGTGTAGCTCGCCCCCTCTCACCATGCAGTGTGTATTGTGTTAGTGTAGCTCGCCCCTCTCTCACCATGCAGTGTGTATTGTGTTAGTGTAGCTCGCCCCTCTCTCACCATGCAGTGTGTATTGTATTAGTGTAGCTCGCCCCTCTCTCACCATGCAGTGTGTAATGTATTAGTGTAGCTCGCCCCTCTCTCACCATGCAGTGTGTAATGTATTAGTGTAGCTCGCCCCTCTCTCACCGTGCAGTGTGTATTGTATTAGTGTAGCTCGCCCCTCTCTCACCATGCAGTGTGTATTGTGTTAGTGTAGCTCGCCCCTCTCTCACCATGCAGTGTGTATTGTATTAGTGTAGCTCGCCCCTCTCTCACCATGCAGTGTGTATTGTCTTAGTGTAGCTCGCCCCTCTCTCACCATGCAGTGTGTAATGCATTAGTGTAGCTCGCCCCTCTCTCACCATGCAGTGTGTATTGTGTTAGTGTAGCTCGCCCCTCTCTCACCATGCAGTGTGTATTGTATTAGTGTAGCTCGCCCCTCTCTCACCATGCAGTGTGTATTGTGTTAGTGTAGCTCGCCCCTCTCTCACCATGCAGTGTGTATTGTGTTAGTGTAGCTCGCCCCTCTCTCACCATGCAGTGTGTATTGTATTAGTGTAGCTCGCCCCTCTCTCACCATGCAGTGTGTAATGTATTAGTGTAGCTCGCCCCTCTCTCACCATGCAGTGTGTAATGTATTAGTGTAGCTCGCCCCTCTCTCACCATGCAGTGTGTATTGTATTAGTGTAGCTCGCCCCTCTCTCACCATGCAGTGTGTATTGTGTTAGTGTAGCTCGCCCCTCTCTCACCATGCAGTGTGTAATGTATTAGTGTAGCTCGCCCCTCTCTCACCGTGCAGTGTGTATTGTGTTAGTGTAGCTCGCCCCTCTCTCACCATGCAGTGTGTATTGTATTAGTGTAGCTCGCCCCTCTCTCACCATGCAGTGTGTATTGTGTTAGTGTAGCTCGCCCCTCTCTCACCATGCAGTGTGTATTGTATTAGTGTAGCTCGCCCCTCTCTCACCATGCAGTGTGTATTGTCTTAGTGTAGCTCGCCCCCTCTCACCATGCAGTGTGTATTGTATTAGTGTAGCTCGCCCCTCTCTCACCATGCAGTGTGTAATGTATTAGTGTAGCTCGCCCCTCTCTCACCATGCAGTGTGTATTGTCTTAGTGTAGCTCGCCCCCTCTCACCATGCAGTGTGTATTGTGTTAGTGTAGCTCGCCCCTCTCTCACCATGCAGTGTGTATTGTGTTAGTGTAGCTCGCCCCTCTCTCACCATGCAGTGTGTATTGTATTAGTGTAGCTCGCCCCTCTCTCACCATGCAGTGTGTAATGTATTAGTGTAGCTCGCCCCTCTCTCACCATGCAGTGTGTAATGTATTAGTGTAGCTCGCCCCTCTCTCACCGTGCAGTGTGTATTGTATTAGTGTAGCTCGCCCCTCTCTCACCATGCAGTGTGTATTGTGTTAGTGTAGCTCGCCCCTCTCTCACCATGCAGTGTGTATTGTATTAGTGTAGCTCGCCCCTCTCTCACCATGCAGTGTGTATTGTCTTAGTGTAGCTCGCCCCTCTCTCACCATGCAGTGTGTAATGCATTAGTGTAGCTCGCCCCTCTCTCACCATGCAGTGTGTATTGTGTTAGTGTAGCTCGCCCCTCTCTCACCATGCAGTGTGTATTGTATTAGTGTAGCTCGCCCCTCTCTCACCATGCAGTGTGTATTGTGTTAGTGTAGCTCGCCCCTCTCTCACCATGCAGTGTGTATTGTGTTAGTGTAGCTCGCCCCTCTCTCACCATGCAGTGTGTAATGTATTAGTGTAGCTCGCCCCTCTCTCACCATGCAGTGTGTAATGTATTAGTGTAGCTCGCCCCTCTCTCACCATGCAGTGTGTATTGTATTAGTGTAGCTCGCCCCTCTCTCACCATGCAGTGTGTATTGTATTAGTGTAGCTCGCCCCTCTCTCACCATGCAGTGTGTATTGTATTAGTGTAGCTCTGTAATGTTTTTAGTCCTGCAGTCCAACAGCATATGAGCTTAGTATTTATTTATTTATTCTTTTTATTTGTGCCGCTGGGATTTGAAAGGTTTTTTGGGGATGTCCAACAGTCCACAGCCCTCATGTAGCTGAGTAAATATTTTATATTGAAATACTATTTTATTTACATTTGTGAACATTCTCAAAATGACATTGTAGTATTTTCTGCCTTATTAATTGATATAAGAGACTGCCTCAGTAGTATTTTAGTTTATAGGTTGTGTATAAAGTTAATTAAATAGTTCCTCTTACCTGTTGTAGTGGGGGGGACATGAATTGGTGATGCACATGTGTTGAAGCTGCATTTGTCCTGCAGAACTAGCAGCTTCTGAATAGGTAAATGTGCTGAACCTCTCTCTTCTTTATTTCCAATTAATTGATGAAAAAGTCACTAAATTCTTTTAAAAACGTTATGAAATAGTAGCAGCCATGTTTTGTGATGTGCATGAGGACCAGATTATTGATTTTAAGGGTCAAAAAGGGGGTTTTAATCAACTTTATTTCCTCCTCCCTAATGTGCATATTGTCTGCTGCAGGGCGAGAGAGGGTGACCTGACGCTAATTGTGCCCTCTGTACTGACTGACAGGTGTGTTAGAATGTTCTTCCGTTCACTGTTTTATTTGTAAGCACTGTAAAACCGGGACTGTACTATTCTAAATTCAATTCACTTTTGTTGATCTGTGTTTAATTATATTTCATTGTATGACGACTGTATTGTGGAGAAAAAGTACAAACTATTTTGTTTGACACAGTTTACTTACATTTTTGTAATTGGATTTTGTAGTTAGAGTTGACTTTTATATCTATTTTTATTCAAAATGTTTATGTATTGTTTGTGGAATCAGAAATGTCCAGCAGAACCGAGCAGCTTCTGAATTGGGAGAGAGAGCTTGCCCTGTTGTGCGCTGATGCTAATTGTGCCCTCTGTACTGACTGACAGGTGGAAAATAAACGTGCAGAACCTGATCCCTGTGCTGCTTCATTCCCTGAGTGCTTCAACCAATCCTAAGTCTGCTACACTCACTATTTATTTTTTTATTTTCACCGCTGCGGTTTTAAACTATGTGCCTGTGTCCTGTAAAAATACACTAGTACAAGAAGGAGTTGTCTCGCCTGCAGTTAGTGCAGAACTGTGCAGTGAGAATCCTGACCCGCACAAACAGGAGGGCGCTCATCACCCCCGTCCTTAAAGCTCTCCATTGGCTGCCGGTGTCCTACAGGATCCATTTCAAAATTCTGGTTTTAACCTTCAGAGCTTTGCACGGTCAGGCTCCTTCTTATATCAGAGACCTGATCCAGCCTTACGCCCCAGCCAGGGCTCTGAGGTCTGTGGATCAGAACCCCCTGATGGTTCTACGTACTCTGTTCAAGACCAGAGGAGACGGTCCTTCCAGGCTTTGGAACGCTTTCCCACTCTCTCTGCGTTCTCTGGAGTCTGTTGATTCCTTCAAGGGTCAACCTAAGACCTATTTATTTCTTCAGGCTTTGGCTTAGTTCTTTTAGGGATGTTATGTCTATCAATGTGTTGTCTTGGCCTTTTAAATCTGTATTTGCATTTTATTCCTGTTTATGTTTTTACTGAAACTGTGAAGCGCTTTGTGACCTTGGTCTGTGAAAGGCGCTGTATAAATAAAGTTTACTTACTTACTTACTTACTTACTTACTTACTTACTTACTTACTTACTATTCATCCTAGGTCACTTAGATGTTACAAATAATTCACTTATTATAACAGGTCGTCTATCTGGGAGTCGTCTATCTGGGCTGAAATCAGGGAATGTAAGTGGAGATGGTGGCAAGCCTGGAGGCATTAACTCATTCACACAATGAGAGAGAGAGAGAGAGAGAGAGAGAGAGAGAGAGAGAGAGAGAGAGAGAGAGAGAGAGAGAGAGAGAGAGCAGCACATAAAGAAGAAGTGTTAATATATGATTAAGTGGTGACTCACTGGTTTGCCACACACACAAAGCTGTGGCTGCATTTCTCTTGTCACTTGGTTTCAGACGGACGATGAAGGAGGGAGGCTGCCGTGTGACCCACCACCCAAACTGGCTTTATGTAACAGGATGTGACCTTTTCAGTCCCTCCAAAACCACAACATGCCTCCAAGTGCACACACACACACACACACACACACACACACACACACACACACACACACACACACACACACACACACACACACACACACACACACACACACTTTGAGCTTAAAGATGTGTGTGGAGAATGAGCACTGGAATTGGCTGCTTGATTATGACATTAGACTTTATGCAACCTTTCTTTTCCCCATTCATCTTACAGCAGACACACAATGTTGGTTTAATTAGGTTCCATTGATATAACGTTGATATAACTGAAGGTGAAAACTACTCGGTGCATTCAAATCCAGTGAAAGAGCAGGAGTTCAACATTGATTAAGTGTTGAGGGATTCTCTACCTTTGTGCTTCCAGCTGCTGAAGCGCATCGTGATGAGGCAGTGTATTCTGAGTCTTACAGTTCTAGTGAATAGAACATGTCTGCATGAGGACAGTGGAATAAGTGAGAATACTCTCCCATTTCAATGTTCAAAGAAAGACTACAATTGTAAAAATGAATCAACTCGGATTTACATAAAAGCCAGAAAAAAAGAGAAATGTTTTCACACACAACATTTGTTGGGCTTTTTATTTTCCCTGTTAAAAGCACCTTGGAATGACGGTGTTGTATTTGGTGCTGTATAAATAAAGTTGAATTGAATTGAACATGTGGTGATGCAATTTTCTCAGTCTTTAATATTTATAATTAAAAAATGAATATTCCAGATGATGAATCAGATGAGTGTTGTGAATTGAAGTGATCACACATCTGCATGAGATCCAAGTGCTGAAGTGTGAAAAATGCAGGTTTACATAAGTCTGCTGGCCATTCAGAGGGAAATGAGAGGAATGGCTGAAACATGTTCACTGCTAAGTTTGAACAAAATGTATTTGTATGAAGTTGACCAACAGGATGCTTTGTACTCGTACCTCCAGGTTAAGTCCAGGCGAGTCCCGATAACAAGTAGAAGTTCAACTGGATTAGCAAATGAGCCATCCCTGACTTGAGGTCAAGCTCATAAGACGTCCCTTTAGAAAACACTTTTCTTTTCTTTTTTAATCCTTCACAACAAAACTCAAGCCCTGTCCACTAGAGCAAAACAAATTTGGGATTTTCTTCTCATCCGCATGGCACCATAAAAATGATTCAAATTGATGTAGTACATACGTCAGTACTACAGGGGGAAGCACACTGAAAATGGAGAAGAAGACATGGAGCAAGCAAAAATTCTCATATTGGACAAATCCAGCATGTGTTAAAAGACGAGCATCAGCAACTTCTGCAGCTTGATCTGCCATGTTGTTAAGCAATGTCACAGAGAGGATGGAGGAAGTTATCGGAGCGGGGGTTACCAGGTCGGAGGCTATCGGGTCAGGGGTTATCTGGTTGGAGGTTATCAGGTCAGGGGTTATCTGGTGGAGGTTATGGGGTTGGGGGTTATCTGGTTGGAGGTTATGGGGTTGAGGGTTATCAGGTCAGGGGTTATCTGGTGGAGGTTATGGGGTTGGGGGTTATCTGGTGGAGGTTATGGGGTTGGGGGTTATCAGGTCAGGGGTTATCTGGTTGGAGGTTATCAGGTCAGGGGTTATCTGGTTGGAGGTTATCAGGTCGGGGGTTATCTGGTTGGAGGTTATGGGGTCGGGGGTTATCTGGTTGGAGGTTATCAGGTCAGGGGTTATCTGGTAGGAGGTTATCAGGTCAGGGGTTATCTGGTTGGAGGTTATCAGGTCAGGGGTTATCTGGTTGGAAGTTATCAGGTCAGGGGTTATCTGGTTGGAGGTTATCAGGTCAGGGGTTATCTGGTTGGAAGTTATCAGGTCAGGGGTTATCTGGTTGGAGGTTATCAGGTCAGGGGTTATCTGGTTGGAAGTTATCAGGTCAGGGGTTATCTGGTGGAGGTTATGGGGTTGGGGGTTATCTGGTTGGAGGTTATGGGGTTGAGGGTTATCAGGTCAGGGGTTATCTGGTGGAGGTTATGGGGTTGGGGGTTATCTGGTGGAGGTTATGGGGTTGGGGGTTATCAGGTCAGGGGTTATCTGGTTGGAGGTTATCAGGTCAGGGGTTATCTGGTTGGAGGTTATCAGGTCGGGGGTTATCTGGTTGGAGGTTATGGGGTCGGGGGTTATCTGGTTGGAGGTTATCAGGTCAGGGGTTATCTGGTAGGAGGTTATCAGGTCAGGGGTTATCTGGTTGGAGGTTATCAGGTCAGGGGTTATCTGGTTGGAAGTTATCAGGTCAGGGGTTATCTGGTTGGAGGTTATCAGGTCAGGGGTTATCTGGTTGGAAGTTATCAGGTCAGGGGTTATCTGGTTGGAGGTTATCAGGTCAGGGGTTATCTGGTGGAGGTTATGGGGTTGGGGGTTATCTGGTTGGAGGTTATGGGGTTGAGGGTTATCAGGTCAGGGGTTATCTGGTGGAGGTTATGGGGTTGGGGGTTATCTGGTGGAGGTTATGGGGTTGGGGGTTATCAGGTCAGGGGTTATCTGGTTGGAGGTTATCAGGTCAGGGGTTATCTGGTTGGAAGTTATCAGGTCAGGGGTTATCTGGTTGGAGGTTATCAGGTCAGGGGTTATCTGGTTGGAGGTTATGGGGTTGGGGGTTATCTGGTTGGAGGTTATCAGGTCAGGGGTTATCTGGTTGGAGGTTATCAGGTCGGGGGTTATCTGGTTGGAGGTTATGGGGTCGGGGGTTATCTGGTTGGAGGTTATCAGGTCAGGGGTTATCTGGTAGGAGGTTATCAGGTCAGGGGTTATCTGGTTGGAGGTTATCAGGTCAGGGGTTATCTGGTTGGAGGTTATCAGGTCAGGGGTTATCTGGTTGGAAGTTATGGGGTTGGGGGTTATCAGGTCGGGGGTTATCTGGTTGGAGGTTATGGGGTCGGGGGTTATCTGGTTGGAGGTTATCAGGTCAGGGGTTATCTGGTTGGAAGTTATCAGGTCAGGGGTTATCTGGTTGGAGGTTATCAGGTCAGGGGTTATCTGGTTGGAAGTTATCAGGTCAGGGGTTATCTGGTTGGAGGTTATCAGGTCAGGGGTTATCTGGTGGAGGTTATGGGGTTGAGGGTTATCAGGTCAGGGGTTATCTGGTGGAGGTTATGGGGTTGAGGGTTATCAGGTCAGGGGTTATCTGGTTGGAGGTTATCAGGTCAGGGGTTATCTGGTTGGAAGTTATCAGGTCAGGGGTTATCTGGTTGGAGGTTATCAGGTCAGGGGTTATCTGGTTGGAGGTTATGGGGTTGGGGGTTATCAGGTCAGGGGTTATCTGGTTGGAGGTTATCAGGTCAGGGGTTATCTGGTTGGAGGTTATCAGGTCGGGGGTTATCTGGTTGGAGGTTATGGGGTCGGGGGTTATCTGGTTGGAGGTTATCAGGTCAGGGGTTATCTGGTAGGAGGTTATCAGGTCAGGGGTTATCTGGTTGGAGGTTATCAGGTCAGGGGTTATCTGGTTGGAAGTTATCAGGTCAGGGGTTATCTGGTTGGAGGTTATCAGGTCAGGGGTTATCTGGTTGGAAGTTATCAGGTCAGGGGTTATCTGGTTGGAGGTTATCAGGTCAGGGGTTATCTGGTGGAGGTTATGGGGTTGGGGGTTATCTGGTTGGAGGTTATGGGGTTGAGGGTTATCAGGTCAGGGGTTATCTGGTGGAGGTTATGGGGTTGGGGGTTATCTGGTGGAGGTTATGGGGTTGGGGGTTATCAGGTCAGGGGTTATCTGGTTGGAGGTTATCAGGTCAGGGGTTATCTGGTTGGAAGTTATCAGGTCAGGGGTTATCTGGTTGGAGGTTATCAGGTCAGGGGTTATCTGGTTGGAGGTTATGGGGTTGGGGGTTATCTGGTTAGAGGTTATCAGGTCAGGGGTTATCTGGTTGGAGGTTATCAGGTCGGGGGTTATCTGGTTGGAGGTTATGGGGTCGGGGGTTATCTGGTTGGAGGTTATCAGGTCAGGGGTTATCTGGTTGGAGGTTATCAGGTCAGGGGTTATCTGGTTGGAGGTTATCAGGTCAGGGGTTATCTGGTTGGAAGTTATGGGGTTGGGGGTTATCAGGTCGGGGGTTATCTGGTTGGAGGTTATGGGGTCGGGGTTATCTGGTTGGAGGTTATCAGGTCAGGGGTTATCTGGTAGGAGGTTATCAGGTCAGGGGTTATCTGGTTGGAGGTTATCAGGTCAGGGGTTATCTGGTTGGAAGTTATCAGGTCAGGGGTTATCTGGTTGGAGGTTATCAGGTCAGGGGTTATCTGGTTGGAGGTTATCAGGTCGGGGGTTATCTGGTTGGAGGTTATGTGGTTGGGGGTTATCTGGTTGGAGGTTATGGGGTTGGGGGTTATCAGGTCAGGGGTTATCTGGTTGGAGGTTATCAGGTCAGGGGTTATCTGGTTGGAGGTTATCAGGTCGGGGGTTATCTGGTTGGAGGTTATGGGGTCGGGGGTTATCTGGTTGGAGGTTATCAGGTCAGGGGTTATCTGGTAGGAGGTTATCAGGTCAGGGGTTATCTGGTTGGAGGTTATCAGGTCAGGGGTTATCTGGTTGGAAGTTATCAGGTCAGGGGTTATCTGGTTGGAGGTTATCAGGTCAGGGGTTATCTGGTTGGAAGTTATCAGGTCAGGGGTTATCTGGTTGGAGGTTATCAGGTCAGGGGTTATCTGGTGGAGGTTATGGGGTTGGGGGTTATCTGGTTGGAGGTTATGGGGTTGAGGGTTATCAGGTCAGGGGTTATCTGGTGGAGGTTATGGGGTTGGGGGTTATCAGGTCAGGGGTTATCTGGTTGGAGGTTATCAGGTCAGGGGTTATCTGGTTGGAAGTTATCAGGTCAGGGGTTATCTGGTTGGAGGTTATCAGGTCAGGGGTTATCTGGTTGGAGGTTATGGGGTTGGGGGTTATCTGGTTGGAGGTTATCAGGTCAGGGGTTATCTGGTTGGAGGTTATCAGGTCGGGGGTTATCTGGTTGGAGGTTATGGGGTCGGGGGTTATCTGGTTGGAGGTTATCAGGTCAGGGGTTATCTGGTTGGAGGTTATCAGGTCAGGGGTTATCTGGTTGGAGGTTATCAGGTCAGGGGTTATCTGGTTGGAAGTTATGGGGTTGGGGGTTATCAGGTCGGGGGTTATCTGGTTGGAGGTTATGGGGTCGGGGGTTATCTGGTTGGAGGTTATCAGGTCAGGGGTTATCTGGTTGGAGGTTATCAGGTCAGGGGTTATCTGGTTGGAAGTTATCAGGTCAGGGGTTATCTGGTTGGAGGTTATCAGGTCAGGGGTTATCTGGTTGGAAGTTATCAGGTCAGGGGTTATCTGGTTGGAGGTTATCAGGTCAGGGGTTATCTGGTGGAGGTTATGGGGTTGAGGGTTATCAGGTCAGGGGTTATCTGGTGGAGGTTATGGGGTTGGGGGTTATCTGGTGGAGGTTATGGGGTTGGGGGTTATCAGGTCAGGGGTTATCTGGTTGGAGGTTATCAGGTCAGGGGTTATCTGGTTGGAAGTTATCAGGTCAGGGGTTATCTGGTTGGAGGTTATCAGGTCAGGGGTTATCTGGTTGGAGGTTATGGGGTTGGGGGTTATCTGGTTGGAGGTTATCAGGTCAGGGGTTATCTGGTTGGAGGTTATCAGGTCGGGGGTTATCTGGTTGGAGGTTATGGGGTCGGGGGTTATCTGGTTGGAGGTTATCAGGTCAGGGGTTATCTGGTTGGAGGTTATCAGGTCAGGGGTTATCTGGTTGGAAGTTATCAGGTCAGGGGTTATCTGGTTGGAGGTTATCAGGTCAGGGGTTATCTGGTTGGAGGTTATGGGGTTGGGGGTTATCTGGTTGGAGGTTATCAGGTCAGGGGTTATCTGGTTGGAGGTTATCAGGTCAGGGGTTATCTGGTTGGAGGTTATGGGGTTGGGGGTTATCTGGTTGGAGGTTATCAGGTCAGGGGTTATCTGGTTGGAAGTTATCAGGTCAGGGGTTATCTGGTTGGAGGTTATGGGGTTGGGGGTTATCTGGTTGGAGGTTATCAGGTCAGGGGTTATCTGGTTGGAGGTTATGGGGTCAGGGGTTATCTGGTTGGAGGTTATGGGGTTGGGGGTTATCAGGTTGGAGGTTATGGGGTCAGGGGTTATCTGGTTGGAAGTTATCAGGTCAGGGGTTATCTGGTTGGAGGTTATGGGGTTGGGGGTTATCTGGTTGGAGGTTATCAGGTCAGGGGTTATCTGGTTGGAGGTTATCAGGTCAGGGGTTATCTGGTTGGAGGTTATGGGGTTGGGGGTTATCTGGTTGGAGGTTATCAGGTCAGGGGTTATCTGGTTGGAGGTTATCAGGTCAGGGGTTATCTGGTTGGAGGTTATGGGGTTGGGGGTTATCTGGTTGGAGGTTATCAGGTCAGGGGTTATCTGGTTGGAGGTTATGGGGTTGGGGGTTATCTGGTTGGAGGTTATCAGGTCAGGGGTTATCTGGTTGGAAGTTATGGGGTTGGGGGTTATCTGGTTGGAGGTTATCAGGTCAGGGGTTATCTGGTTGGAGGTTATGGGGTCAGGGGTTATCTGGTTGGAGGTTATGGGGTTGGGGGTTATCAGGTTGGAGGTTATGGGGTCAGGGGTTATCTGGTTGGAAGTTATCAGGTCAGGGGTTATCTGGTTGGAGGTTATGGGGTCAGGGGTTATCTGGTTGGAGGTTATGGGGTTGGGGGTTATCAGGTCAGGGGTTATCTGGTGGAGGTTATGGGGTTGGGGGTTATCTGGTTGGAGGTTATGGGGTCAGGGGTTATCTGGTTGGAGGTTATCAGGTCAGGGGTTATCTGGTTGGAGGTTATGGGGTTGGGGGTTATCTGGTTGGAGGTTATCAGGTCAGGGGTTATCTGGTTGGAGGTAATGGGGTTGGGGGTTATCTGGTTGGAGGTTATCAGGTCAGGGGTTATCTGGTTGGAGGTTATGGGGTTGGGGGTTATCTGGTTGGAGGTTATCAGGTCAGGGGTTATCTGGTTGGAGGTTATGGGGTTGGGGGTTATCAGGTCAGGGGTTATCTGGTTGGAGGTTATCAGGTCAGGGGTTATCTGGTTGGAGGTAATGGGGTCGGGGGTTTTCAGCTAATGTGTGTCTTGCCCATCCACATGTCAAAGCCAAGGCGTTGATTTCAAATTTCCCCACTTTGGAACCCCTTTAAAAAAAAAAAAAACAGTTTTGGGGCGGTATAAATGTATAAACACCCAACTGCGGGTGGAGGAGGGAGAACATGCAGTCCAGTTGATGGGAAGATTAAAAAGGAATGCGATAATACTTTGGTGCTCGTGGAAGGTCACTTTTATCGGCCACCTCTTGTAGCACTTGTGAATGAAGGAAGTTGAGCTCTTCTGCTCGTAGCGTTCATCAGCTAGCAGGTTGGCTAGCAGGCTTGGCGCTGACGCTGCTCTGATTCACCCCCTCCTCGTTTCGTCACGTCCTCCTGAGGCAGACAGACAGCGGAGGGAGGAGGCCAAAACGTGACTCCATCATCGTGATCGCAGCCACCTCGGACGCTGCATGTTTGCCGTGGCGTGTGAAATGTGACAAGGCGCGAATGACGCCGAGTGTCAGGAGCGCCAGATCTGACACTGGCAGTCTAATTGGACCAGCAGCAGCTTCACTCACGTTCTTCTTCTTGTGGTATTTTGTCGAGGAGGGAGGCTCGACGGCTCTGGAGACGCTGAAAAGACGAGGGAGATGAAAGAAGGAGCGAGTCGAAGCTGGCGTGCATCAAAACCCTCACAATCAAACATCCCCAGGCTTTTTAATGCAGCGCATCAATCGTCATCACAACAGGGTTGTGCAGTGTGCAAAAATGCTCCACTGAATTTAAAATCATGTCACACAGCTGGGGGGTGTTGCTGCTCGTGGAGTTGACGTAGCAATTCTCCCTCTCGTGCTCCAGTATTATAGCCAATCCTGGAGGATTAAGGGCACAGCAGAGGAGGTAGTCGTTATCCCTGCAGCCAGCGTCATCTCCATCTTCACACCAGTCGTCTGCTGGGCACAAATGTTAATTGAGGGCTTGAAGCTGTGATAAAGAGACACCTTCACGAAGAGCGACTGAGGGAGGCCACAGAGGATGGAAACTTTTGAAAGGCACCTGCAGCAGGTGATTTTCCTGCAGTTTAGTTTGGCCACTGTGCAGTGGGCAGAGGCCGAACCCATGGAGGGCAGAATTCAAGTGTTTGTAATGGTAAATTACACGGAAAGAAGACATGTCAGCAATCTGATGTCTGATTAGACACTCCAGTGTTGTTTTAAAAAAAAATCGAATTCACTGGAGTCTTTATTGAGGTTTTGTTGGGATGTTGCAAGACAACAAAACTGCACAACTGTGCTAAATACCATGAATTATATTCCAATGTGAAGTGGTGAAAAAAGTCACATTCAGGTGTAGGAGAGTTTTCAGTGAGGATCAGGTTTGTTCTGGCAGCTTGTACATGATGAGTGGGAGTGTGTGAAGTCATGTTTCACTGCATCCCACTGCCGGACCACGGCGGATCATTTCACTGTGAGACTGGTGGTTATTGGCAGGTGGCTAGCAGAGGAGGAGCCACGTCAAACTACAGAGGAGACACAAAGGTTTGGACAGACATGGAACAGTATTTAAAGAAAACAACAAAAATCCCATAAGGGTTCCCCTCATTTACAATCCCATCGCAGGGTCCACACAGAATGAGCCAACAGCTCCAACTGTAACCTTGGCTGCTCTGAAGTACACAATACAAACAAAACAACCACGTCAGATACAATCATTGTGATTAACATTTAAAGAAATCAAGAGTTTAAAACAAATGATCATAAAGCTCGTAATAGAAGCGTACCCCTTTTTCCAAGACAAAACAAATCTCATCGCTTGGTAAAATAGGCTGTTTTGCAGAAATGCAGAGAAGTCCATCCATCCATCCATCCATTGGCTACCGCTTTATCCGGGGCCGGGTCGCGGAGGCAGCAGTCCAAGCAGAGTTGCCCAGACTTCCCTCGCCCCAGACACTTCCTCCAGCTCCTCCGGTGGCACCCCAAGGCGTTCCCAGGCCAGCCGAGAGACATAATCCCTCCAGCGTGTCCTGGGTCTGCCCCGAGGCCTCCTACCGGAGGGACATGCCCGAAACACCTCCCTGGGGAGGCGTCCGGGGGGCATCCAAAATAGATGCCCGAGCCACCTCAGCTGACTCCTCTCGATGTGGAGGAGCAGCGGCTCTACTCCGAGCTCCTCCCTGGTGACTGAGCTCCTCACCCTATCTCTAAGGGTGACTGAGCTCCTCACCCTATCTCTAAGGGTGACTGAGCTCCTCCCCCTATCTCTAAGGGTGACTGAGCTCCTCCCCCTCTCTCTAAGGGTACGCCCAGCCACCCTACGGAGGAAGCTCATTTCAGCCGCTTGTATCCGAGATCTCGTTCTTTCGGTCATGACCCATAGTTCATGACCATAGGTGAGGGGAGGAACAGGTGAGGGGAGGAACGAAGATCGACCGGTAAATCGAGAGCTTCGCTTTTTGGCTCAGCTCCTTCTTCACCACGACGGACCGATACAACGTCCGCATGACTGCAGACGCTGCACCGATCCGCCTGTTGATCTCACGCTCCATCTTTCCCCCACTCGTGAACAAGACCCCAAGATACTTAAACTCCTCCACTTGGGACAAGGGCACTCCACCCACCTGGAGGGGGCAAGACACCTTTTTCCGGTCGAGAACCATGGCCTCGGATTTAGAGGTGCTGATCCTCATCCCAGCTGCTTCACCCTCGGCTGTGAACCCCGTCAGTGCACGCTGAAGGTCCAGGCTTGATGGGGCCAACAGAACCACATCATCCGCAAATAGCAGAGATGAGATTCTGTGGTCCCCAAGCCGGACCCCCTCCGGCCCCCGGCTGTGCCTAGAAATTCTGTCCATATATATGATGAACAGAACCGGTGACAAAGGACACCCCTGCCGGAGGCCAACGTGCACTGGGAACAGGTCCGACTTACTGCCGGCAATGCGAACCAGACTCCTGCTCCGGGAATACAAGGACCGAGCAGCCCTCAACAAGGGACCCCGGACTCCGTACTCCCGGAGCACCCCCCACAGGACATCTCGGGGGACGCGGTCGAACGCCTTCTCCAGATCCACAAAACACATGTGGACTGGTTGGGCGAACTCCCACGAACCCTCAAGCACCTGGTGGAGGGTATAGAGCTGGTCCAGTGTTCCACGACCACGACGAAAACCGCATTGTTCCTCTTGGATCCGAGGTTCGACTAACGGCCGGACCCTCCTCTCCAGTACCCTGGAATAGACTTTCCCGGGGAGGCTGAGGAGTGTGATCCCTCTGTAGTTGGAACACACCCTCCGATCCCCCTTCTTAAAGAGAGGGACCACCACCCCGGTCTGCCAGTCCAGAGGTACTGTCCCCGCCCGCCACGCGATGTTGCAGAGACGAGTCAGCCACGACAGTCCCTGCACATCCAGAGACTTAAGGAACTCTGGGCGAATCTCATCCACTCCCGGTGCCTTGCCACCGAGGAGCTTCACAACAACCTCGGTGACTTCAGCTTGGGAAGTGGACGAGTCCACCTCTGAGAACCCAGTCTCTGCTTCCTCAATGGAAGACGTGGTGGTGGGATTGAGGAGGTCCTCGAAGTATTCCTTCCACCGCCCAACGATATCCCCAGTTGAGGTCTGTCTGAAACTGAGAACTGTCTGTGTGAAGGCTGGAATTATGAACTGTCTGTGTGAAGGCTGGAATTATGAACTGTCTGTGTGAAGGCTGGAATTATGAACTGTCTGTGTGAAGGCTGGAATTATGAACTGTCTGTGTGAAGGCTGGAATTATGAACTGTCTGTGTGAAGGCTGGAACTATGAACTGTCTGTGTGAAGGCTAGAATTATGAACTGTGTGTGTGAAGGCTGGAACTATGAATTGTCTGTGTGAAGGCTGGAATTATGAACTGTCTGTGTGAAGGCTGGAACTATGAACTGTCTGTGTGAAGGCTGGAATTATGAACTGTCTGTGTGAAGGCTGGAATTATGAACTGTCTGTGTGAAGGCTGGAATTATGAACTGTCTGTGTGAAGGCTGGAACTATGAACTGTCTGTGTGAAGGCTAGAATTATGAACTGTGTGTGTGAAGGCTGGAACTATGAATTGTCTGTGTGAAGGCTGGAATTATGAACTGTCTGTGTGAAGGCTGGAACTATGAACTGTCTGTGTGAAGGCTGGAATTATGAACTGTCTGTGTGAAGGCTGGAACTATGAACTGTCTGTGTGAAGGCTGGAATTATGAACTGTCTGTGTGAAGGCTGGAATTATGAACTGTCTGTGTGAAGGCTGGAATTATGAACTGTCTGTGTGAAGGCTGGAACTATGAACTGTCTGTGTGAAGGCTGGAATTATGAACTGTCTGTGTGAAGGCTGGAATTATGAACTGTCTGTGTGAAGGCTGGAATTATGAACTGTCTGTGTGAAGGCTGGAATTATGAACTGTCTGTGTGAAGGCTGGAACTATGAACTGTCTGTGTGAAGGCTGGAATTATGAACTGTCGGTGTGAAGGCTGGAACTATGAACTGTCTGTGTGAAGGCTGGAACTATGAACTGTCTGTGTGAAGGCTGGAACTATGAACTGTCTGTGTGAAGGCTGGAACTATGAACTGTCTGTGTGAAGGCTGGAACTATGAACTGTCTGTGTGAAGGCTGGAATTATGAACTGTCTGTGTGAAGGCTGGAACTATGAACTGTCTGTGTGAAGGCTGGAACTATGAACTGTCTGTGTGAAGGCTGGAATTATGAACTGTCTGTGTGAAGGCTGGAATTATGAACTGTCTGTGTGAAGGCTGGAACTATGAACTGTCTGTGTGAAGGCTGGAATTATGAACTGTCTGTGTGAAGGCTGGAACTATGAACTGTCTGTGTGAAGGCTGGAATTATGAACTGTCTGTGTGAAGGCTGGAACTATGAACTGTCTGTGTGAAGGCTGGAACTATGAACTGTCTGTGTGAAGGCTGGAATTATGAACTGTCTGTGTGAAGGCTGGAATTATGAACTGTCTGTGTGAAGGCTGGAACTATGAACTGTCTGTGTGAAGGCTGGAACTATGAACTGTCTGTGTGAAGGCTGGAATTATGAACTGTCTGTGTGAAGGCTGGAATTATGAACTGTCTGTGTGAAGGTTGGAATTATGAACTGTCTGTGTGAAGGCTGGAACTATGAACTGTCTGTGTGAAGGCTGGAACTATGAACTGCCTGTGTGAAGGCTGGAACTATGAACTGTCTGTGTGAAGGCTGGAATTATGAACTGTCTGTGTGAAGGCTGGAATTATGAACTGTCTGTGTGAAGGCTGGAACTATGAACTGTCTGTGTGAAGGCTGGAACTATGAACTGCCTGTGTGAAGGCTGGAACTATGAACTGTCTGTGTGAAGGCTGGAACTATGAACTGTCTGTGTGAAGGCTGGAACTATGAACTGTCTGTGTGAAGGCTGGAACTATGAACTGCCTGTGTGAAGGCTGGAACTATGAACTGTCTGTGTGAAGGCTGGAACTATGAACTGTCTGTGTGAAGGCTGGAACTATGAACTGTCTGTGTGAAGGCTGGAACTATGAACTGTCTGTGTGAAGGCTGGAACTATGAACTGCCTGTGTGAAGGCTGGAACTATGAACTGTCTGTGTGAAGGCTGGAACTATGAACTGTCTGTGTGAAGGCTGGAACTATGAACTGTCTGTGTGAAGGCTGGAACTATGAACTGCCTGTGTGAAGGCTGGAAATATGAACTGTCTGTGTGAAGGCTGGAACTATGAACTGTCTGTGTGAAGGCTGGAACTATGAACTGTCTGTGTGAAGGCTGGAACTATGAACTGCCTGTGTGAAGGCTGGAACTATGAACTGTCTGTGTGAAGGCTGGAACTATGAACTGTCTGTGTGAAGGCTGGAACTATGAACTGCCTGTGTGAAGGCTGGAACTATGAACTGTCTGTGTGAAGGCTGGAACTATGAACTGTCTGTGTGAAGGCTGGAACTATGAACTGTCTGTGTGAAGGCTGGAACTATGAACTGCCTGTGTGAAGGCTGGAACTATGAACTGTCTGTGTGAAGGCTGGAACTATGAACTGTCTGTGTGAAGGCTGGAACTATGAACTGTCTGTGTGAAGGCTGGAACTATGAACTGCCTGTGTGAAGGCTGGAACTATGAACTGTCTGTGTGAAGGCTGGAACTATGAACTGCCTGTGTGAAGGCTGGAACTATGAACTGTCTTTGTGAAGGCTGGAACTATGAACTGTCTGTGTGAAGGCTGGAACTATGAACTGCCTGTGTGAAGGCTGGAACTATGAACTGTCTGTGTGAAGGCTGGAACTATGAACTGCCTGTGTGAAGGCTGGAACTATGAACTGTCTTTGTGAAGGCTGGAACTATGAACTGTCTGTGTGAAGGCTGGAACTATGAACTGTCTGTGTGAAGGCTGGAACTATGAACTGTCTGTGTGAAGGCTGGAACTATGAACTGTCTGTGTGAAGGCTGGAACTATGAACTGTCTGTGTGAAGGCTGGAACTATGAACTGTCTGTGTGAAGGCTGGAACTATGAACTGTCTGTGTGAAGGCTGGAACTATGAACTGTCTGTAAGGGTTAAGAGACAAAAACCAGGACTTTGATGAAGACTTCACACTCAAAGTGATGAAGACCCTCTGCCGGGTTATTAAGTCGGTGGCTGATATGATTTTCTCCGTCAGCCACGATCTCGGTTTAAATGAGCTTTTGATGGCTTCTCAGTGATAACGGGGGAGCGGCTGTCACTCCTCATTGTGGCGCTGCTCACAGGGTTTCAGCTACCTGATGGGAAATCCTCTGCAGTGCAGCTGCTCTGTATGTCCGGCATGAACAATACAACATCATTCTTAATCCCGAAATACATCAAACTTACAGGAAGATAGTGACAGTGTAAAGATGGTGGGAGGATTTGTTCAAAGAAGGTTTCAAACCTTTAAACAGAGAAAATAGATTGATGTGAGGCAGTTCTTTATTATGTTTGATTTATAGATCACTCCATAATCTGCAGTGATCCTTTAAACTGAAACAAAGGCTTGCCTCACTAACAGACCACCTGCTGACCGGAAATATATGTATGGATGTGTAAATGGCTTACGGGGAGCAGTTGTTGTCTTATTGAGCTGCTCCATGTGTACACACACAAAAAACTGCTATAGTTAAGAAATATGTGAAATTCTGTTTGTACAAAATGAAATAAACAGGTGGAGGAACCAACTGGAATCATGCCTCTATCATACATAGTGTGTTTGCACGCTTAAGTACCACTTGGGCGGCAACTAAAATAGCTGTGAAAAAACATTATTATTTCTTTTTTTGTCAAGACAGGACCCACAGATTGGTGACCTTGTGTGACTCCAGGACCTCCAGGAAGAATCGAGGGAATCAAACCAAGAGAAACAAGAAAGCAAGAAAAGACGTTCCTGAGCTTCTCTGGAGTCCCCCCCCCCCCCCCACACACACACACACACGTGTCATTATTTCAGACAGACACACCAGCAGTATCCTCTGAGATGCGATGCAGAATTTGCTGTGAGCCCCCCCCCCCCCCCCCCCCCCCCCATCCATCAGCAGTGAAGGACAGTGGGGAATTGCTTTTTCTACCCCAGATAAGGCCGCCGTGATGTCAGAAGCCCCATCGCTGTGGGGACGGTGACTCATGCATGTCACTGGAGAACCCCCCCACTCCCCCCCCCCCCCCTGCTCGTGGACTCCCACTGCTGCACCGTCAGAGCGGTAATTGGTTGCATGGGTTTGCTTCCCTTCCCTTAACAACAACTGCAATATGGAGATGATGTCCAGGGTATGAGTCATGAAGGGAGGCAGATGTAGAGAACCCCCCCCCCCCCCACACACACACACACGTTTCTTTCTGTGGTGTAGGGTAAAGACATGGGCTTGAATTGGGTGGGGGCTATATATATTTTTCAGTGTCCAGCTGTCAGGCTTCTCTGCAGGCCTCAGAAAAAGATCTGAATCATGGACTGATGTTGATTATATTTTGTACATAAATACTAATTAAATTAAAGCTGCAAGCAGCATTGGTCGGGACCTCGAGACTGCCCGTCGGGGGGGGGTGGCTATGAACGGTTAATAAAAAATTATATTATTTAAGTAAAAAAAAAAAAAAAAAAAAAAATTTGGACTTTTATTTTGAAAATGCGGGGTGAAAACCAGCTAATTAGCTAGTGGTTTGTGACCGTAGCGCTCCCATTAGGCCACCTACCAAATTTCAGCTCAATCGGACAATGTTTGGTAGCATGCTAATGTGCATGCTATGCCGCAAGCTAGCGGATACACCTGAAAAGCTCAGTGTGGTACTCCCCAGGTTGCCCCGATCCCGAATCTGGTCTTACTTCAATTCTAGTGTGAATGACACTGCACTTATGGAACAATAAAGGTTTTTCAAAAACTTCCACCGACATGAATTATATGGCCTCAGGCCAGGCCTCCTACGGAGGTCAATGTGGGACGATGGAGTGACCTGGTGGAGTGCCGGGCCTAGGAGGCCCGGCCTTTGTCGGCGGTGTAGAAAGGTGTGAATGACGCAGCACTTATGAAACATGAAAGGTTTTTCAAAAACTTCCACCGACATGAATTTGAGGGCCTTTGTCAGTTGTGTACGGATTACAAAAGGAACCTGGCCTTTAACAAACTGCTGCATAAGCCAGCAGGTCAGCCCATAGAGCAGCACTGTAATGTCCCTGGCTCTCCATGCTGTCAATCACACAGCAGTGATGAGCCTGAAGCTACAGGAAGCTGCCCATATATGGAGTGATGCACTGACCAATCACAGTGGAGAATTTCACAGCTGCGCCGAGCGCGGACACTCTGACGTCAGAGTGAGCCAGAGAGGATTATATTAGAAGATTTTGCGAACAACTGCTCTTAATCTATACTTATCGGGGGAGTATGTGGATAAAAATACCATACTTTTGTAGGAATTTTTGTTGTCTTTAATACTGTCTGGGTTTGGAAGCAGTCAGAGGTAAACTTTGGACACCAGGGGGCGCTGTTTGGCAGGAACGGCAGATTTGGCTCCATCCGCTATAGTGTTAAGATTTCGGACGAGAAAAATGTTACTGTGTCGCTTTAACTCGTCATTCTGGGGACTTGTTTTGGAATTTTCCCCACATATGTTACATCCTCTTGTTCGGCAGGGTCTCGCGGTCATGGCGATGCCCTCGGTTTGTGGCTGAGAGTCACGGTTTGCAAACAGTTAAGAGTAGTTCGGGGAGTTTAAAATCGTGGATTTTGGGGGAGAATTTTATGTTTCCCCATGTTAATGGATGACAGGAGCCAAAAAGGCGATTAGGGGGTGGGGAGCTTGGACGGCTAATAAAAATTAAACTGGACTAGGTAAGAAAATGTCCCTCTAGAGTTCAGTAGTAAACAATCTCCTCTATTTTTGTATATCTCAATTTAACCGATGCGATCTTCGCCCTATGAGGAGTTAAATTTTCCGTTTCTGCCTTTTTTTCCCTTTTTTGGGCGAACACCTTACTTTGAAAGGGAAATAGCGGCCTTCCTGTTGGAGCTAGGTCAAAAGTTAGAGCGCGTGAGTCGTAGGGCTCGAGTAGACGAAGAAGTTTTGTATTCGCGACATTTCTCTACGACATTCCTACGGACCGTGGCGTGCGATTGCAATTTTCTAGGTGGCGCTAGAGAGCCATTTTTGAATTTTTTGGGAATTTTTTGACGTGAGATTGTGGAGTGCCACACTTTTGACGAGTCTCCCAAATTTGGTGAGTTTTTGAGCGTGTTTAGGGGGTTCGGAGGGCCCGCACTTTTGGCGACGACGAAATCCAAAAGAGACCTGCCGTTGGCTGGGCCTAGGGCCCACCCGTTGGCGAGGTCCCTAATTATTACAAATGTCTGTCTACTTCTTCATCGCTTCTCCCCCGCTGCGCTGCTTCCAGACACGTACTTCCACATTAAAGCTTTTAACCAATCACATTTCAGCCATCCGTCTGTAAAGAAATCTATCCGAGGCCTTCAGATTCTATTCTGCAGGCGTCTGCAGTGACGTCAGTGTATTCAAGCCCTCTGATTGGCTGGTGAGAGAGTCACTCTCCAGGCCGCTGGCTGCATCTGTAGCAGCTGCACCAACAGAAATATAGTTGTGTTTATTTAATCGCGGTTTTGTCAACCTAAAATGACTAAAGGGGAAGATAAAGACATTTGGTTGCAGATTTATTGTCAAAACAATTTTTAACATGATCTTTTCCAAGAGGTCATTGAACGCACCGCAGCACTCAGCGCATGGTGTCGTTCTCACTACAAACTCCATGGCAGGATTCAGGATTATATTATTTACTATTTTGTGGTTTTCCAGACCAGGAAAAGCTGATGTTTGTTCCCTGCTCGACCCCCAGAGGTTTCAGGAACATCAGACGCTTTTATAAGCAGCTGCATCAGGAGAAGAGATGTGAACTTGGATTTTTCTCATTCATACAGGTATTTATATACGTTATGAACCGTTACTTTACGTTATAGAATGTCATGAATCATCACGTTATGGAACCTTATGGAATGTTCTGAATCATTATGTTAGGGAATTTTATGTATCGTTATGTTATCGTTATGCTCCCCCTTGAACTGCAACCTTATCGTGGTGGGGGAGTTTGAGCACCCGAATGACCCTCGGAGCTATGTTGCCGGGGGGCTTGCCCCCCCAGTAGGGTCTCCCAAGGCAAACAGGTCCAAGGCGACGGGTCAGACTAAAAGCAGTTCACAAGACCCCATGGACACACTCACGAGGAAAAAGGTGACGTCGCCCGGTTTGGCGCAGCCGGGGCCACACCCTGGAGCCAGGCCCGGGGTGGAGGCTCGCACGCGAGCGCCTGGTGGCCGCGTTCTTGCCCGCGGGACTCGGCCGGGCTCAGCCCGAAGGGACGACGCGGGCCCCTCCTCCTCATCCTCCTGTGGGCCCACCACCCACAGAGGCTGCCGTAGGGGTCGGGTGCAATGTGGATTGGGTGGCAGTCGACGGCAGGGGCCTCGACGACCCGATCCCCGGACACGGACTCTGGCTTTTGGGACATGGAATGTGACCTCGCTGGGGGGGAAGGAGCCCGAGCTTGTGAGGGAGGTTGAGAGATACCGGCTAGATATAGTCGGGCTCACCTCCACTCACAGCTTGGACTCTGGAACCCAGCTCCTCGACAGGGGCTGGATACTCCACTTCTCTGGAGTTGCCCGTGGTGTAAGGCGGCGGGCTGGAGTGGGCTTGCTTATTGCCCCACAGCTCAGCCGCCATGTGTTGGAGTTCACCCTGGTGAACGAGAGGGTTGCGTCCCTACGCCTTCAAGTAGGGGACAGGTCTCTGACTGTTGTCTCGGCCTATGCACCGAACAGCAGTTCAGAGTACCCAACCTTCTTGGAGTCCCTGGGAGGGGTGCTGGATAGTGCCCCAACTGGGGACTCCATTGTTCTCCTGGGGGACTTCAACGCCCACGTGGGCAATGACAGCGAGACTTGGAAGGGGGTGATTGGGAGGAATGGCCTCCCCGATCTGAACCCGAGTGGTGTTCTGTTATTGGACTTCTGTGCCAGTCACAGCTTGTCCATAACGAACACCATGTTCGAGTACAGGGGTGTCCATAAGTGCACATGGCACCAGGACACCCTAGGCCGGAGGTCAATGATAGACTTTGTGGTCGTATCATCTGATCTCTGGCCGCGTGTCTCGGACACTCGGGTAAAGAGAGCGGCAGAGCTGTCAACTGATCACCACCTGGTGGTGAGTTGGATGCGCTGGACCGGGAGGAGGCCGGATAGACTCGGCAGGCCCAAACGTGTTGTGAGGGTCTGCTGGGAACATCTGGCCGAGCCCTCCGTCCGTGCAGCCTTCAACTCCCACCTCCGGGAGAGCTTCTCACAGATCCCGAGGGAGGTTGGAGACATTGAGTCCGAGTGGACCATGTTCTCCACTTCCATTGTTGAAGCTGCTGCTGTGGCCGCAGGGTCTCTGGCGCCTGTCGTGGCGGCAATCCCCGAACCCGGTGGTGGACACCGGAAGTAAGGGATGCCGTCAAGCTGAAGAAGGAGTCCTACCGGGCACTGTTAGCTCATAGGACTCCCGAGGCAATCGACAGGTACCGGCAGGCCAAGCGAGCCGCAGCCTGGGCTGTGGTGGAGGCAAAAACTCTGGTCTGGGAGGAGTTCGGAGAGGCCATGGAGGAGGACTTTCGGTCGGCCTCGAGGAAATTCTGGCAAACCGTCCGGCGCCTCAGGCGGGGGAAGCAGTTCTCCACCAACACTGTTTACAGTGGAAGTGGGGAGCTGTTGACCTCAACTGGGGACATTGTTGGGCGGTGGAAGGAATACTTCGAGGACCTCCTCAATCCCACCACCACGTCTTCCATTGAGGAAGCAGAGACTGGGTTCTCAGAGGTGGACTCGTCCATTTCCCAAGCTGAAGTCACCGAGGTTGTTGTGAAGCTCCTCGGTGGCAAGGCACCGGGAGTGGATGAGATTCGCCCAGAGTTCCTTAAGTCTCTGGATGTGCAGGGACTGTCGTGGCTGACTCGTCTCTGCAACATCGCGTGGCGGGCGGGGACAGTACCTCTGGACTGGCAGACCGGGGTGGTGGTCCCTCTCTTTAAGAAGGGGGATCGGAGGGTGTGTTCCAACTACAGAGGGATCACACTCCTCAGCCTCCCCGGGAAAGTCTATTCCAGGGTACTGGAGAGGAGGGTCCGGCCGTTAGTCGAACCTCGGATCCAAGAGGAACAATGCGGTTTTCGTCCTGGTCGTGGAACACTGGACCAGCTCTATACCCTCCACCAGGTGCTTGAGGGTTCGTGGGAGTTCGCCCAACCAGTCCACATGTGTTTTGTGGATCTGGAGAAGGCATTCGACTGCGTCCCCCGAGATGTCCTGTGGGGGGTGCTCCGGGAGTATGGAGTCCGGGGTCCCTTGTTGAGGGCTGTTCGGTCCTTGTATTCCTGGAGCAGGAGCTTGGTTCACATTGCCGGCAGTAAGTCGGACCTGTTCCCAGTGCACGTTGGCCTCCGGCAGGGCTGTCCTTTATCACCGGTTCTGTTCATCACATACATGGACAGAATCTCTAGGCACAGCCGGGGGCCGGAGGGGGTCCAGTTTGGGGACCACAGGATCTCGTCTCTGCTTTTTGCGGATGATGTGGTTTTGTTGGCTCCATCAAACCAGGACCTTCAGGGTGCACTGACACGGTTCGCAGCCGAGTGTGAAGCAACTGGGATGAGGATCAGCACCTCTAAATCCGAGGCCATGGTTCTCGACCGGAAAAAGGTGGCTTGCCCCCTCCAGGTCGGTGGAGTGCCCTTGTCCCAAGTGGAGGAGTTTAAGTATCTTGGGGTCTTGTTCACGAGTGGGGGAAAGATGGAGCGTGAGATCGACAGGCGGATCGGTGCAGCGTCTGCAGTCATGCAGACGTTGTATCGGTCCGTCGTGGTGAAGAAGGAGCTGAGCCAAAAAGCAAAGCTCTCGATTTACCGGTCGATCTTCGTTCCTCCCCTCACCTATGGTCATGAACTATGGGTCATGACCGAAAGAACCAGATATCGGATACAAGCGGCTGAAATGAGCTTCCTCCGTAGGGTGGCTGGGCGTACCCTTAGAGATAGGGTGAGGAGCTCAGTCACCAGGGAGGAGCTCGGAGTAGAGCCGCTGCTCCTCCACATCGAGAGGAGCCAGCTGAGGTGGCTCGGGCATCTATTTCGGATGCCCCCCGGACGCCTCCCGAGGGAGGAGTTTCGGGCATGTCCCTCCGGTAGGAGGCCTCGGGGCAGACCCAGGACACGCTGGAGGGACTATGTCTCTCGGCTGGCCTGGGAACACCTTGGGGTGCCACCGGAGGAGCTGGAGGAAGTGTCTGGGGCGAGGGAAGTCTGGGCAACTCTGCTTGGACTGCTGCCTCCGCGACCCGGCCCCGGATAAAGCGGTAGCCAATGGATGGATGGATGGATGGGTTATGTTATGAAACATTATGAATCATTACTTTACATCATGGAACGTTATGAATCGTTACTTTACGTCATGGAACGTTATGAATCGTTACATCATGGAACGTTATGAATCGTTACTTTATGTCATGGAACGTTATGAATCGTTACATCATAGAACGTTATGAATCGTTACTTTATGTCATGGAACGTTATGAATCGTTACATCATGGAACATTATGAATCGTTACTTTACGTCATGGAACGTTATGAATCATTACTTTACATCATGGAACGTTATGAATCGTTACATCATGGAACGTTATGAATCGTTACTTTACGTCATGGAACGTTATGAATCGCTACATCATGGAACGTTATGAATCGTTACTTTACATCATGGAACATTATGAGTCGTTACTTTACGTCATGGAACGTTATGAATCGTTACATCATGGAACGTTATGAATCGTTACATTACGGAACGTTATGAATCGTTACTTTACATCATGGAACGTTATGAATTGTTACTTTACATCATGGAACGTTATGAATCGTTACTTTACGTCATGGAACGTTATGAATCGTTACATTACGGAACGTTATGAATCGTTACTTTACATCATGGAACGTTATGAATCGTTACTTTACTTCATGGAACGTTATGAATCGTTACATCATAGAACGTTATGAATCGTTACTTTATGTCATGGAACGTTATGAATCGTTACATCATGGAACATTATGAATCGTTACTTTACGTCATGGAACGTTATGAATCATTACTTTACATCATGGAACGTTATGAATCGTTACTTTACGTCATGGAACGTTATGAATCGTTACATCATGGAACGTTATGAATCGTTACTTTACGTCATGGAACGTTATGAATCGTTACATCATGGAACGTTATGAATCGTTACTTTACATCATGGAACATTATGAGTCGTTACTTTACGTCATGGAACGTTATGAATCGTTACATCATGGAACGTTATGAATCGTTACATTACGGAACGTTATGAATCGTTACTTTACATCATGGAACGTTATGAATCGTTACTTTACATCATGGAACGTTATGAATCGTTACTTTACGTCATGGAACGTTATGAATCGTTACATTACGGAACGTTATGAATCGTTACTTTACATCATGGAACGTTATGAATCGTTACTTTACTTCATGGAACGTTATGAATCGTTACATCATGGAACGTTATGAATCGTTACATTACGGAGCGTTATGAATCGTTACTTTACATCATGGAACGTTATGAATCGTTACTTTACGTCATGGAACGTTATGAATCGTTACATCATGGAACATTATGAATCGTTACTTTACGTCATGGAACGTTATGAATCATTACTTTACATCATGGAACGTTATGAATCGTTACTTTACGTCATGGAACGTTATGAATCGTTACATCATGGAACGTTATGAATCGTTACTTTACGTCATGGAACGTTATGAATCGTTACATCATGGAACGTTATGAATCGTTACTTTACATCATGGAACATTATGAGTCGTTACTTTACGTCATGGAACGTTATGAATCGTTACATCATGGAACGTTATGAATCGTTACATTACGGAACGTTATGAATCGTTACTTTACATCATGGAACGTTATGAATCGTTACTTTACATCATGGAACGTTATGAATCGTTACTTTACGTCATGGAACGTTATGAATCGTTACTTTACATCATGGAACGTTATGAATCGTTACTTTACGTCATGGAACGTTATGAATCGTTACATCATGGAACGTTATGAATCGTTACATTACGGAACGTTATGAATCGTTACTTTACATCATGGAACGTTATGAATCGTTACTTTACGTCATGGAACGTTATGAATCGTTACATTACGGAACGTTATGAATCGTTACTTTACATCATGGAACGTTATGAATCGTTACTTTACGTCATGGAACGTTATGAATCGTTACTTTACATCATGGAACGTTATGAATCGTTACTTTACATCATGGAACATTATGAGTCGTTACTTTACGTCATGGAACGTTATGAATCGTTACATCATGGAACGTTATGAATCGTTACATTACGGAACGTTATGAATCGTTACTTTACATCATGGAACGTTATGAATCGTTACTTTACATCATGGAACGTTATGAATCGTTACTTTACGTCATGGAACGTTATGAATCGTTACTTTACATCATGGAACGTTATGAATCGTTACTTTACGTCATGGAACGTTATGAATCGTTACATCATGGAACGTTATGAATCGTTACATTACGGAACGTTATGAATCGTTACTTTACATCATGGAACGTTATGAATCGTTACTTTACGTCATGGAACGTTATGAATCGTTACATTACGGAACGTTATGAATCGTTACTTTACATCATGGAACGTTATGAATCGTTACTTTACGTCATGGAACGTTATGAATCGTTACTTTACATCATGGAACGTTATGAATCGTTACTTTACGTCATGGAACGTTATGAATCGTTACATTACGGAACGTTATGAATCGTTACTTTACATCATGGAACGTTATGAATCGTTACTTTACGTCATGGAACGTTATGAATCGTTACATCATGGAACGTTATGAATCGTTACATTACGGAACGTTATGAATCGTTACTTTACATCATGGAACGTCATAAATCGTTACGTTATGGAACATTATGAATCGTTACGTTACGGAACGTTATGAATCATTACGTTACGTTATGGAATGCGCACGGAAGTGAGTGGAGCACGACCACAATCGGGTGCAATTAGCAATGATTTTATTGAGATTGCAAGACCTGGGAGACGAGGGAACGGAGACTCTGGGATGCAGAGTGTGTAGGCGAGGAGACTGCAGCAGGAGGAGGTGCAGCAGGAGGAGGTGCAGCAGGAGGAGGTGCACTGAGGACCCATGGAGTCCCATATTCTACTAAATGGACTTTTCTGGTCTTTAAACATGATACAAGTGTTATTTGGGGTTCAGATAATCCCCACAGTGTTTTTTCATTGATTCCCTCCAGCTTGAGTTCACAGTGATGTTTCTCTGTTCTACCTGGTGGGGGAGCTCAACACCTTGATTCTATTTGATGACGTCACAGAGCTGGAGAAGCCCCGCCTCCAGGAAGATTGACATGAGGAGAAACCAAAACAAGACACGCCCACATCTCAGTCTCTGCTGCTTCACATTGAACTGCTGTTTTTGTTGTTCCACATCTGTTTTCACCTTCATGTCCACTGGAGAAAATGTGTTTTCACCATCATGTCCACTGGAGAAAATGTGTTTTCACCTTCATGTCCACTGGAGAAAATGTGTTTTCACCATCATGTCCACTGGAGAAAATGTGTTTTCACCTTCATGTCCACTAGAGAAAATGTGTTTTCACCTTCATGTCCACTGGAGAAAATGTGTTTTTACCTTCATGTCCACTGGAGAAAATGTGTTTTCACCTTCATGTCCACTGGAAAAAATGTGTTTTCACCTTCATGTCCACTGGAGAAAATGTGTTTTCACCTTCATGTCCACTAGAGAAAATGTGTTTTCACCTTCATGTCCACTGGAGAAAATGTGTTTTTACCTTCATGTCCACTGGAGAAAATGTGTTTTCACCTTCATGTCCACTGGAGAAAATGTGTTTTTACCTTCATGTCCACTGGAGAAAATGTGTTTTCACCTTCATGTCCACTGGAGAAAATGTGTTTTCACCTTCATGTCCACTGGAGAAAATGTGTTTTCACCATCATGTCCACTGGAGAAAATGTGTTTTCACCTTCATGTCCACTGGAGAAAATGTGTTTTCACCATCATGTCCACTGGAGAAAATGTGTTTTCACCATCATGTCCACTTGGAGAAAATGTGTTTTCACCTTCATGTCCACTGGAGAAAATGTGTTTTCACCTTCATGTCCACTGGAGAAAATGTGTTTTCACCTTCATGTCCACTGGAGAAAATGTGTTTTCACCTTCATGTCCACTGGAGAAAATGTGTTTTCACCTTCATGACCACTGGAGAAAATGTGTTTTCACCTTCATGTTCACTGGAGAAAATGTGTTTTCACCTTCATGTCCACTGGAGAAAATGTGTTTTCACCATCATGTCCACTGGAGAAAATGTGTTTTCACCATCATGTCCACTGGAGAAAATGTGTTTTCACCTTCATGTCCACTGGAGAAAATGTGTTTTTACCTTCATGTCCACTGGAGAAAATGTGTTTTCACCTTCATGTCCACTGGAGAAAATGTGTTTTCACCTTCATGTCCACTGGAGAAAATGTGTTTTCACCTTCATGTCCACTGGAGAAAATGTGTTTTCACCATCATGTCCACTGGAGAAAATGTGTTTTCACCTTCATGTCCACTGGAGAAAATGTGTTTTCACCTTCATGTCCACTGGAGAAAATGTGTTTTCACCTTCATGTCCACTGGAGAAAATGTGTTTTCACCTTCATGTCCACTGGAGAAAATGTGTTTTCACCTTCATGTCCACTGGAGAAAATGTGTTTTCACCTTCATGTCCACTGGAGAAAATGTGTTTTCACCATCAAGTCCACTGGAGAAAATGTGTTTTCACCTTCATGTCCACTGGAGAAAATGTGTTTTCACCATCATGTCCACTGGAGAAAATGTGTTTTCACCTTCATGTCCACTGGAGAAAATGTGTTTTCACCATCATGTCCACTGGAGAAAATGTGTTTTCACCTTCATGTCCACTGGAGAAAATGTGTTTTCACCTTCATGTCCACTGGAGAAAATGTGTTTTCACCTTCATGTCCACTGGAGAAAATGTGTTTTCACCTTCATGTCCACTGGAGAAAATGTGTTTTCACCATCATGTCCACTGGAGAAAATGTGTTTTCACCTTCATGTCCACTGGAGAAAATGTGTTTTCACCTTCATGTTCACTGGAGAAAATGTGTTTTCACCTTCATGTCCACTGGAGAAAATGTGTTTTCACCATCATGTCCACTGGAGAAAATGTGTTTTCACCATCATGTCCACTGGAGAAAATGTGTTTTCACCTTCATGTCCACTGGAGAAAATGTGTTTTCACCATCATGTCCACTGGAGAAAATGTGTTTTCACCATCATGTCCACTGGAGAAAATGTGTTTTCACCTTCATGTCCACTGGAGAAAATGTGTTTTCAGGTACCAGTATGGTTCCTCACTATTTGTCTGGTGGAAGAAGAAGCACAGCGGCCAATGTGGCTGGACTTGTTCTTCTTTTCCACAAACAATGTTTGTTTGTGAGCTAATTGTTAGCATTTAGCTGTGAGTTTGTGTTGAGTTGAGCTCCTCTGCTCAGCAGCAGGTCTTTTATAGTATTCACACTGCTAAAAGTGCCTTTATACTGTTTTATTGACTTAAAGAAGTAATTAGATTGATGGAGTGTTTATTCTCTTGTCTGTTATGTAAGATAAGGGGGATTTAGTTCATTGAATTCCCAATATACACATTTGATCACAACAGTTCATCTTAATATAATATAATATAATATAATATAATATAATATAATATAATATAATATAATATAATATAATATAATATGTTAAAATGTTTAAAATGCTATTAAGGTGCATAAAGAGATTTAAAAAGGAAGAAAAACATATCTGGCTTGAGAAATCTCATGGGTTTGTTTCTATGCTGTAAGATGGACGTACATGATTGATTGATTGAATTATTTTATGTGTTGTGATCTGTATCTATTTATTTACATAATGATAAGAGTATTGATATCCTGTACAATTGGCTATATTTTATTTGATATTTGAATGGAGATGAAAATGAAAATGAGACAATAATAACTGATGCATTCTGTACTGTCGGCATAGCTTGGTGTTAAAGGTCAGCTGAAGTGGACCTGGTGGTCAGTGAACGGACCAGGACCCTGGGTGGCCCGCCGGCCATCTTCCAGAGGCCAGGAGGCTGCGGGTTCGAGTCCAGGTTCATCTCTGCAGAGTTTTGCATGTTGTCCCTTTTGGTGTATGATCTTTGCTTTGGCCTCTGATCGTCTGGTATCTCTGCATGTTGATGGACTTTTCCACTGCATAGAAATATTGCGAGACGCACATTCCCCCACCCTGTGGATCTATACTCACAGAATGTTACTGCACAATGATGGACTATTCAGGGATTTAAAAAAACCCAACAACCACCAAACACAGGAAATCACCTCTCAGAGGCCGATTTCTCTCAAACAGCAAAAAGCCAAACTGCAGCGGCCTGCCCTGTGACTCGGTGTGGTCAGGCTCTGAGTGGCGGCTGCTGTTGCTCCACAAAATGTGACGGGGGTTTGAGTGCGACTGAGTCACGATGGCTTTCATGGTCTCCGAGGCCGAGACGGTAAAATAATGCAAAAGCACCTTTGTCTGCAGTCGCTGTACTCGGAGAAAGCCGGTAGCAATAATTGATGAGTTATCTCGACACAATTAACACCATCGTCGCTTAAAAATTCATGGTTCTGAGTTTCCTGCTGTTTGACCTGCTTCATCAACCTGCCGAGCTTCAACTGTCAGTCTCACTGGAGAGATCGTCCAACTGCTAACTGTCGTTATTAACAGCGTCGCTGCACTGTAGTAAAGTTAAAGGCTGATTGTCCAGGAGAGGATTCACTGCAACCTCGGTGAAAACGGACTCGGCGATCGTTATCTCCCGGAAGAGGAAATAAAAGGTCTGTGTGGGTTTTATTCTGATGGAAGACGAAGTTCTGGGATTCTCTCATGCTCTGAGCAGAAACGGAAAAACACTAATTCACCAACATTTCTTTTAGGACTTCCAGTCCCACCAGTGGAACCACAGCTCCTTCAGATTGTGTGATTTCTGGACATGTTATTTTTTTAAATTAATCAATTATACGAAAAGATGGTTTTCTGGGAATAAAGACCATCTCTTCATGTCACTGCTCCACTCAGAGGTTTTCTTATGCAGGCGTCAGATTTCGTCATGATGCAGATGTTTTGCAGCAGTGGAGCAAAGAAACAGTCCAGAGACTCCTGCAGGATGATTACTCAATCATGGCAATACAAAACTTTTAACGTTGTATGT